>NW_024746401.1:0-16705 GCF_018991925.1 Homarus americanus | reverse complement strand
ACCCGCCTCGCCGCGTAAGACCTCACTAATTCCCCGTCTTTTGTCCCGTAAGCTATATGTTGATGATGTTGGTTAATATAAAGTAATATTGCGATGAATGCAGAGCTTCACACAGTGGATTTTTATGCTGTTATGATTTGTGATGTACTCTTTGACGCGTAGTGATAAATGATATTAAGTGTAGTGCGCAGAGCTTAACTCCCCGACCCAGCCTGATGAGAAAATTGTCGTGACGGAAATAATAGTTACCAAACATTGACGTAACGTATAGAGTAATTTTTTTTTGCGAATGCACTTCCAACTAATCCATCATCCCTTTAGGATTGTTTCTCTGGCAAATATCACACACAGTACCGCCCCATGGCTAGCCGGAATCCGACCACAGCACATATAAGAAGAGAAGTAGCAGCGTGAGGAATGCAGCGTGATGAATGCAGCACCACACCCGCCACACACCACCCCACTTCTTTCAAGTCCTCCCTGGTCTAGGATTAAGAAGATTTTATATTTTTCTACTTTAGGAAGTTAAGGAGTGTGGAATGTAGCACCACACAACGAACCCTGGTGAGCCCAGCCAGGGAGGGATTCACCACTGTGGAAGGTGTAAGACAGGACGGTCTTTGGTCTCGCCGACACTCACGTACGGAGGGCGAGCCCTGGTCCGCGGAACCTGCCTTACAGTCATCTAAGGAGACGACAGCCCAAACAGTGGACCGGCTTTCATCCCGGCCGGAGAGGGCCGACGGCAGATGAACAGAAAATCGTCTGGAATATGTTGAAAATGATGATGTTGCAGAGAAGAAATACAGATGGAGCAGAAAAATTCATCTGGAATATGACGGAAAACGAAGATGTATAAAGAAACGCAGACGAACAGAAAAATCGTCTGGACTATGAAAATGAAGATGTATAAAGAAACGCAGATGAACAGAAAAATTCATCTGGAATATGAAAATGCTCTACACGTAGAGGAAGCGCAGGTGAACAGAAAAATCATCTGGAATATTATAGAAACCAGGAGGAAGTGAGAAGAAGTCAGATGTGGTGACACGACCTACAAAGTGCGGTATTGAAGAAAGAAAAACGTGCTATGTGAAGACAGAAGACGTCCTGTGCTGACATCAGAAGAAAGTCGACGATGAAAAGGTGGATCATCGGAAGGACCAACCGACTACCGCTGTTGTGCTGCCGGCATTCCCTATTTTCAGATACCAGCTGGATGGAGGACTTGAGCCATGCTGGACCACACAAATGTACTGATGTTGTTGATGTTGCTGATGTGTAATAAAAAGATATAACACCCTAACATGTGAAGTAGGAGCATTTTGTATTTTGTATTTAATTCTCTGATTTTTGTTATCATGTACTACAAAGAATGTTTTTTTTTTTAAAGATTAGTCACTTTTTCTATGAGTTCATTTGATCAATGTTTTGTATTACCAAATGCAATGTTGTAGACATACTACTGAGTGGGACGAATTCTTATTTTGTCACGGCATGGTTTGGCAATGTAACACCTGTTATTGTTTGTAGAATGTGATTTGCAAGTTTGCCTCGGACACTATGCTAGATATGAAGGATCTTTAGATCACTCTATGTTCACTTACTGTGTAATTATTTTTTTTTTTTTCTCCTGTCATAGAAGCTTTAATCTTGGCGGGAGGTATAGTAAGCTTTGTCAGATCAAACTATGCCAGTAGAAAAACATACATCTCTAGTGTTATAATTTGTAAAATGTAAGGATGCATTATCGCCTCAGGGACTATATTAGATACTGCACATGATGTTACTGTCTACTTAAAATGTGTCATCAGTTCTCTGAGCATGAAAGCTTTGGTCTTGGCGGGAGGTGTAGTGATGGGTTGTCAGACCACAGCTTACATCTCAGAAACAGTCCAGACTTGACCCGACATTAGGGAGGTCAAGTGTAGGGTAACTCTCACGGCTGACCAAGGGTTATAAATCGGCCAGGCTCCCCTCCCATGTCACACATGTAAGGGGGCACCGGCCGGCTCTCTCCCAATATACACAATGGCCTACACCGCAGAAGAAGTCCAGACCTGACCCTACATTAGCGAGGGCAAATGTAAGGAGACCCTTCGCCCCCCTCCCCCCCCCGATCAGCTCAACCTGACGGCTCGCCTCCCAATATATGGGACGTCCTAGTCCTCCCTCGCACCAGAGAGAGAGAGACAGAGAGAGACAGAGAGAGAGAGTGTGTCTTGTAAGGAGGAAGGGCTACTACACGACCAGGCCCGCTCGAGAGGAGGCAGAGAGGACCCGAGGCAGTCGCCTCCGGTCAGGACTGAGACTTCCCTCCAGCGCCAGCTAAGCAGTCTCCCATAGAGACAACCCAGGACCACCTGCTAGGCCTCCCCTAGGTCACGTGAGTGTTTGTCAGAGCTTTCCATGGGATGAGTTACTTACGTGGGAAGTGTATTCATTTCATGTTCGTGTCCGAGAATCAGAGTGTCTAGTAACGTAATATGATGTCCTAGTAACGTAAATATAATGTCCTAGTAACTTCAATAGAAGGTGTTATTAATGTGTCCATGTCATGTTCGTAATTAATAAAGAGTTGTAACGAAGCAGTGTTTGAGAAGTCGCCCTTAAGACGTAATAGATGTGTATTGACGTATAAGATACGATAAGTGTACGAATAGTGTAAATAACTATCACGGCCACGCTACCAAAATCTTCCTCTCTTTATACTCTTATACTATCAATATTCTATTTATATGTAATCTTCTTGTCAGATTTATATATATATATATATATATATATATATATATATATATATATATATATATATATATATATATATATATTTCATGAAAGCATGGATGAATAAATCTTAGTAAAATCTTTTGGAGGTACTCACGTTGTTTTGAGATTTTAATAAGAATATAATATATATATATATATATATAATATATATATACTGATAACCCAGGAAGAAGAAAACACAGAAGCGCTTTCGTGTAATTCACCTCGTGTTTTCTTCTTTCCTTGTGGTTATCAGCGCCTCCTGAATCACCTTGCACCTACAGTGATTTACTTGCATATATATATATATATATATATATATATATATATATATATATATATATATATATATATATATATATATATATATATATATATAAATATATATATATGTGTGTGTGTGTGTGTGTACCAGCTTCCTATATGTTATTAGTTAGGTCAAGCACCACAACATCCCACTACTACACCTCGCCACCATCACTTCACCACCAACACTACACCAACACAACAACACCCCCCACCAACACTACACCAACACCTCACCAAAACAACATCCCACCAGCACTACAACACTAACATCAGCACTACAACACCCCCACCAACACTACAATACTCTTCACTGTCTGTGTTACACCTTGACTGTGGTATGTGTATGGTGGAGCTGTGTTTACATGAGTGTCTGTGTTTTCAAATAAATGTAGATGTTTACCTGTGAGTGTATGTCTGTCTCCCCACGTGACTGTTTATATACGTGTGTTTATATGTGACTGAGCACATACCTATGAATTAAAAGTGTCCTCCTATATACCTACCATTATCCACACTACCACCATCCGCCTACCACAACCCACCCACACACCACTACCCACACGTTAACAATTTCCTCCAGCCACAGCCCCTATACCTGACTACGCCACTAACCACACACTACCACCACCACCACCTCTACCACCCATCACTGGTATTACTGACGGCGTTACGTAATAATAACACTCCTTTCCTCCCTCACTCTCTCCCTCCCACACCCCCTCCTTCACTCTTACACTCCCTCCCTCCATCACATACACTTTCCCTCCCTCCCTCCCTCACACACACACCCTCCCTCCCTCCCTCCCTCCCACACACACACCCACACACACACATGGTATGATCTCCCGTCTTTACTGCTATCCAACGTCACTTCCCTAGCTAACAAGTTCGACGAGCTGGCAACCACAGTCAGGTCAACCGCCGCGCGCGTGGTTGCCATATGTGAGACTTGGCAAATTGTACCTGAAACGTGTCACATTGAGGGATATCAACTCTTTCATCACCTTCGTCCACAAAGACGCGGAGGGGGCGTTGCCCTCTTCTGTCAAGATGACCTACGCCCTTCACGCCTGGATGTTCATGTCCCAGCAGATGTGGAAGCATTATGGGTACGTGTCGTGCTGCGGGCACACCCACGCAACACTGCCTCCATCATAATCTGTGTAGCATACCATCCGCCTCGATCACCCACCAGAGACACTCTTATCAATCATCTCATCACCACCTCAGACCACCTCAGAGTTAGGTACCCATGTGCCAAGTTAGTATTATGTGGGGATTTAAATGAAATTGACACCACTGATATCCAGGACCAGCTATCACTATCACAAGTCGTGACCTTCCCCACACACGGTCAAAACACCCTTGACCTTATCTTAACTGACTTAGCGGACCAGTACCAACCTCCTCAACCACTGCCTCCAATCGGGTGTAGCACACACTTATCAGTGCTCTGGTCCCCTGCTGCCACTCCCACTCAAGTACAGAGACCCTACATCAAGACCTACAGGCCGATTACTGACTCTGCAGTACGCCTCTTTGGACAGTGGATAGTTCACTATCCCTGGACTGAAGTACTCAGCGTGGATGACGTGGAAACCAAATGGATAAATTATACCAACACCACCACCGAAGCTCACCACCACTTCTTCCCCGAGAAGTCCGTCAGATCTCACCCAGCTGACTTGCCCTGGATCACACCTCGGATCAAAAGACTTATGCAACAGAGAGACAGAGCCTTTCATCTCAATGACCACATCCGCTACAGGTCACTTCGCAACAGAGTCATCCGCGAAATACGCACTGCAAAGAAGTCCCACTACCCAACCAAATTACAACACCTGAAGCAGACCAACATCAGTCAATGGTATGGTAAGCTTAAAGAACTCTGTGGACTAAACAATATGACACATCCCCTCCCCTTCCTCAGCCATCTCACTAATGTTGACGCAGCTGAGCAAACAAATAACCATTTCGCTACTATATGCCAGACGCTCCCACGGCTTGACACAACCACTCTCCCTGCTTACCTACCAGCCCCCCTTCCCACTGACTTAGTAGAAGAATTTGACGTAGCAAAACGCCTGGACAAACTAAAATTAAAACGCTCTACCACCCCCATTGACTTACCAATGAAACTGTTCAAGGAGTTCTCCCCGGAGCTTGCTAAACCCCTCTGCTCCATCATCAATGCTTCTCTCAGTCAAGCCAGATGCCCAGCTGACTGGAAGACCTCTTATGTATCACCAGTGCCCAAGTCAACCAGCCCACAATCCTTAAACCAGCTACGACCTATTGCAATCACCCCAATACCCAGCCTAATCTGTGAAAGTTTTGTGTTTGACAGGGCTTATGCTGATATTGCAGGAGTCGTAGACCCTCAGCAATTTGGCAACATGAAAACTTCCTCCACCACTCACTGTCTTGTCAGCTTTCTCGATTACATATACCGCCATCTCGAGAAACGAAAAACGTCTGTAGCTGTCGCCTTCGTTGATTTCACTAAAGCGTTCGACCTAGTCGACCACAATATAATCATAAACAAAGCTATTGACCTCGGGCTTCGGAGAAATCTCATACCATGGCTTACAGACTTCCTCAGTGACCGACGCCAAGCTGTACGCTTCCGAGGGGCTGTCTCCACCTTTCAGTCACTCACCTGTGGCGTCCCCCAAGGCACCAAGATGGGACCACTCTGCTTCCTTATGCTCATCAATGATGCCCTAAGAGAAACCCCTGCTCGCTGGAAATATGTCGACGACTCCACCATTGGGATCAGCGTCAACAATTCTGCTCCCAACTATACCGCCCCTCAGGATTTATTGAACAGTCTCCAAAACTGGGCCACCAACAACCATGTCACCATCAACCATACCAAGACCATGGTTATGCACATCAACCTCTCCTCCGACATTGTCCCACCTCCTCCATTACCCTAGGTCCGAACACACTCCAGGTTGTAGATTCCACGAAGCTCCTCGGCGTCACCATAGACAACAAACTAAATTGGAAACCACACGTCAGTGAAGTTGTCAAATCCTCCAGTTTCCGTCTCCACCTCCTCCGCCGACTCAAGTCCCTCGGAGTTCCCGCACACGAGCTCCTCAGTGTATACACAACATTCATACTTCCCAAGCTCACCTATGCCTCCCCCACCTGGTCTTCCTCTCTAAATGCCACACAACGTAAACACCTAGAAAAAGTGCAAAAGAGGGCATGCAAGATTATTCTCTCCCCTTCCTACACCACATATCAAGAAGCGCTCAACACACTGACCCTTTCGACTCTCACTGACCATCACCACGGCCTCATCTGCAAATTTGGTAAGAAGCTTCTACACCATCCCCGACACCGGCCCCTACTACCACCTGAGATCCCCTGTCCGAGAATTGCTGTTCGACACCACAACCGCATCCAGCCCATACGTGCACGAACTGATCGCTATAAGAACAGCCCAGTCCCAACCATTGTAAAAATTATCAATAACATGTAATAAATCAGTGTATTCACTCCCAGTAAACACTGCTCCCTACACTGTCACTATGTTGAAATGAACTGTAGTTTGAGCTGATCCCCATCTAAGTTACTATATGTCTTATTTGTGTCACTTATGTTACTTGTATATTATTTGTAATTCGTAACCCATTCCCCAAATATGTAACTGTATATTTTCAGCCTTCTGGCTGCCAAGCTCTTTCAATAAACCGTTAATTATTATTATTATTATTATTACACCTCCCAACGAATCATAACATAAACACATCAGAATTTTTTTTACTGATGTGAGATGTGATTTCTGGAGACTTATGTTGCCTGACTCCAGTCCCCAATTACTGTGTGATCCATCATCTGCTGAGAGTGTTATCTCTCTCTCTCTCTCTCTCTCTCTCTCTCTCTCTCTCTCTCTCTCTCTCTCTCTCTAACCTTTTTTTCCCTTTTCTAATTTTTTCTATTTTTTTCTCTTCTCTATATCTCTCTGTTTCTGTCTGCCTCTGTTTTGATGACAGGTATATAGGCATACAATATATACAGACAGTGCAGGTATATAAACAATGTACAAATACCAGGATATGTTACAGGTAAAGAATATACATACCTGGGACAGTTGACAGGTACACAAACAATGCACATACCTGGTACAGTTGACAGGTACACAAACAATGCACATACCTGGGACAGTTGACAGGTACACAAACAATGCACATACCTGGGACAGTTGACAGGTACACAAACAATACACATACCTGGGACAGTTGACAGGTACACAAACAATGCACATACCTGGGACAGTTGACAGTGTTACGAACCCCTCCACCAATTGTCATGATCATCCACCCAGCACTACGAACCACGCCATCTATTGTCTTGATCTACCTACCCAGCACCACGAGCACCGCCATCTAGGGACGAGACACGAGTATGACTCGTCTTAGTTACCACTCCGGGGTTTCCCTTCTCCATATCCTGGTTGTTGCGTCCCTTCCTCCAAGTCTTCTTTGTGAGCTCCAATTCGAGGAGAGAGCACTTGGCTCTGGGAAGTGACCACAGGATCATCTATCCTCTAAACCTGCGGCGCAGTGACTACCTACCGTCTTCTACAATACTCAGCCTTACTCGTCAGCCATCTCAGCTCCTCACTTAAGTATTTGTATCTTGTATTGCCTCCCCCACGTCCACTTGCTTCAAAATTGTTTATGTTGTATTAATATGTATATACTGTTAATGTTTAGGTTAAGTTTGGTTAAGGGTAATTTATAAGCTGAATATTTTGTTAAGGGATTTATGGTACTTTATTATACACAACGAAAACTCGCATCCTTTGTCTACCCTTTTATAGTCCGATTGTCTTTGTTTTTTTTTGTTGTTGCCTGTTGGGATCTGGGTAGACTTTTAACTATATTCTAAATCCCCAACTCGTAACAAATGGCGACCGTGACAGGACACGACCTTAAGTACCATATTCCTTCCTCCCTTGTTACTCGTTGTTAATTATTCCTCCCAGTCACTTCTGTTCACAATTGCTTTACGGTGGTTTAAAGTTTCCTTCATATGTGTGTGCATATATTGGTATTATCGTACAGTAAGAGTGACAGACGTAGGATATTAGGTTCCAAGTGTCATAAGGCTTACCTGTTATTACACGTGGCAGTCGTGTAGTAAGTCTTATCGAGTGTAGGGAAGAATCCGGATCTGTTTAATGCCGTACCCTCACTCCAGAGTAGGCTGTTCCATAGTCACTAGTTTACGGTGAAGTGATATCTTGGGACGCCCCGCTCTACCAGGACCCCATAATTATAAAGCCTCAATTATTGTTCTTCTCATTATCTCATTCAGGGTCAATCATACCATTTATCAGGGTTGTTTATCCGGATCTTTATATTAACGCCGTAATACGCCCTTCCTCTTTAAAGTATCTCAGGGTTGTTAATCCGGATCTTTATATTAACGCCGTAATACGCCCTTCCTCTTTAAAGTATCTCAGGGTTGTTAATCCGGATCTTTATATTAACGCCGTAATACGCCCTTCCTCTTTCAAGTATCTCAGGGTTGTTAATCCGGATCTTTATATTAATGCCGTAATACGCCCTTCCCCTTTCAAGTCTCTCATCCTTATCTAAGGATCTTCTCAGAAGAACAATAATCATAAGTGTAATTTCCCTAGGTAGTTTCCGGGACTTTCTGGTTATCCACTGCCGTGATATTTTCTAGGGTAATCCACGTATCTTATCTTTTGACCATTAATTAATTTATCTAGGTTTTCTTAATGGCCACCTCAGGATTTGTTAAACTTGGTAGTCCTGGAGGAGTGGAAGAACAAGATACCATTTCACATCTTGAAGCATGTGGAGGATCGTGGAGAGGTTAATTTAGGGCGTGCGGCTGAGCTGGCTGATGAGTACGCCTTGCTGGTGGAGTCACTGTGCCGTAGGGAACGTGGTACTTCCCGACATGTTAGGTCCTCCTCTGATGATAACCTTGGGAACGTGAGTGGTAGGTCGAAAGGTCCCACACCTACTCCCCCCGATGCAACCAAGCTTACTTGTTCTTACTGTAAAAACCCAGGCCATACAATCCAGACTTGTAAACACCCAAAGTGTCGAATTGCTAAAAGTAGTTCACTGGATCCCAAATCCAAACCAATAGCAAACACCAATGTGGAAAGGCCCCATCAGGATCTCTTCTCTTCATTCACCTATGAGGGAAAAATTTCAATCATGGAGGGGTCTCGTTCTTTCCCTATTCGTATACTACGTGATACGTCATTCCCGATATATCTACCGCATTTACTAATGAGTGTGTTCTAATTTCAGATCTCTCATCCCATTCTTCCTATCCTTTAGCTAAAGTGCACCTCCAATGTCCCTTGATTACTGGAGAAGTGCAAATAGCCATTAGGAAAGACCCAATGCCTGTGTGCGGCATTCATTTATTATTGGGTAATGACTTGGTAGGAGATCTAGTGGTTCCTAACATAAAGACAGTCGACTCTCCCTTACCTGTCAACTCCACCACTGACCTTAAAGAAACTATTCCTCATCTTTTCCCATCTTGTGCTGTCACCCGGTCACAGAGTGTGCGAAATGGGCCCTCTTTATCTAAAACCACCTCCAATATCTTACTACCCACAGAAGATCTGTACAATAAGACCATTAGTAAGGATGAGCTCATTACAGCCCAACAATCTGATCCATCTTTGTTCAAACAGGTGATGAAAGACCCCAGTGTGGACCATTGTACATCTTCGGCTTACCACCCACCGTCCCAAGGTTGCTTGGAACGGTTCCATGAAAACTTTCAAATCAATGCTAATAAACTATCTCCCCTCAACTATATAGTCCATACTCCTGATCTCAGAAAAGATTCACAACTTGTTCACATTAATCTCATGAAACTTTACCATTCCAGGCAGTCAGAGGAAGACATCCCAGAGGCTATAAGTCAACCTGTATTGCATACGGTTTTGTCAGGGCCGGAGCCGGAGACAGATGACATGGACCTATTGGAGAATTTAGACTTCCCTCTACCTAAAGAAAACCCTGCTAACAGTCACATACTCAACAACTTGGATGAGTATTTTTCTGTTCTGAATCCATCTCAAGCAAAAGATCTCACTAAGTTATTATCAACATTTCCTAAAGTCACGTCAGACCTCCCAGGGTTTTGCAATATACTTAAACATGATATTAAGCTAATCTCAGATGATGTACAACCCATTAGGCAATCAGCATATCGACTAAATCCACAAAAAAGAGAGATTATGAAAAAGGAGGTAGACTTTTTGTTAAAACATAACTTAGCTGAGCCTAGTACCTCCCCCTGGGCTTCCCCTTGCCTTCTCATTCCAAAACCCGATGGCACTTTTCGTTTCTGTACCGATTATCGTAAAGTGAACCAGGTCACTGTCTCGGACTCCTACCCTTTACCTTTGATTGAAGATATAATAGACAGCATAGGCTGTGCAAAATTTATATCTACCGTGGACCTGTTGAAAGGATATTATCAAGTGGGACTCACGGATAGGGCAAAAATAATCTCGGCATTTACTATAACTCCATTTGGTCTTTTTCAATATTTGGTTATGGCGTTTTGGCTTTTCTAATGCTCCGGCCACATTCAGAGGGCCATCAACTTCCTAATTCAGGACCTAGGTGGGACGTTCGCCTACCTGGATGACCTGGTGGTGGTGTCGGACGGCTGGGACGAACATCTGGTGCGTTTGGAGATACTGTTCGCACGACTGCAAGAGACTGGATTCACCATAAACCTGGCTAAATCTGCTTTTGGCCGGGCCTCAGTGACTTGCCTGGGACATATCTTTGGGCATGGTATGGTCAGACCCAAGGACGCAAACGTTAGAGCCATCTTGTCCTTCCCCACTCCAAGGACGAGGAAGGAACTCATGCGCTTCCTGGGGATGTGCGGCTACTACCGTCGGTTCTGCAGTAACTTCTCCAGCGTGGCCGGACCCCTCACAGACCTTACCAGTTCTGCGGTCCCTTACATCTGGAACCAGAGGTGCGACCAGTCTTTCCACCGCCTCAGAGCTTTCCTTGCCTCCAAGCCTGTAGTCCACCCCCTTGACTACACCTTGCCCTTCCTTCTGCAAATCGACGCTAGCGGTGTCGGAGTGGGGGCTGTGCTCCTACAACCCGACCCAACCACTGATGTCCTTCACCCTGTGGCATACTACTCCGCCAAGTTGAAAAAACATCAGACCAACTACTCGACCATAGAGAAGGAGGCCCTGGCTCTGGTGTTGGCAATAAAGAAGTTTGAATGTTACCTCCAGTCTTGCCCACAAGCAACCCTAGTCTTCACCGACCATAACCCACTCACGTTCATCCAACCTGATTGCAGACTCCTTATCCCGAGCTCCAGTGAAAATGCAGCAGCTACTCTCCAGACGCACCAGGTGATCACCTCCTTCGCGCCCGCGCTACGGAGGTCTTTGGAGGGGTGGTGTGTTACGAACCCCTCCACCAATTGTCATGATCATCCACCCAGCACTACGAACCACGCTATCTATTGTCTTGATCTACCTACCCAGCACCACGAGCAACGCCATCTAGGGACGAGACACGAGTATGACTCGTCTTAGTTACCACTCCGGGGTTTCCCTTCTCCATATCCTGGTTGTTGCGTCACTTCCTCCAAGTCTTCTTTGTGAGCTCCAATTCGAGGAGAGAGCACTTGGCTCTGGGAAGTGACCACAGGATCATCTATCCTCTAAACCTGCGGCGCAGTGACTACCTACCGTCTTCTACAATACTCAGCCTTACTCGTCAGCCATCTCAGCTCCTCACTTAAGTATTTGTATTTTGTATTGCCTCCCCCACGTCCACTTGCTTCAAAATTGTTTATGTTGTATTAATATGTATATACTGTTAATGCTTAGGTTAAGTTTGGTTAAGGGTAATTTATAAGCTGAATATTTTGTTTAGGGATTTATGGTACTTTATTATACACAACGAAAACTGTCATCCTTTGTCTACCCTTTTATAGTCCGATTGTCTTTGTTTTGTTTTTTTTGTTACCTGTTGGGATCTGGGTAGACGTATAACTATATTCTAAATCCCCAACTCGTAACAACAGGTACACAAACAGTAGTAAACAAACAAATAACTCAACCCGACCAAGGACAGTCTAACAAGGCCATCAAATGGTATATTCCTGGAGTGATGGTTTGTTTGTCTTCTGAGGTCAGGTAGTGATTAGTGAGTGTCAGGGTGATTAAGGGGAAATATAAATTCGTTATTGGTTTCCACGATGAGAGGGTTGGAGTGGGTTTTTAGGGTGGGGTGAGAGGGGTGGAGTGGGGGTTGTGGGTGAGGTGAGAGGGGTGGAGTGGGGGTTGTGGGTGAGGTGAGAGGGGTGGAGTGGGGTTTCTGGGTGAGGTGTGAGGGACGGAGTGGTGGGAGAAGGGGAGGTGAGGTGTCTTGGAGGATTGAGATGGATGGAGTGGGGGGTTGTGGGTGAGAAGGGTGAAAGTGAGGTGTGTTGAGGGGGAATTGAGTGGTAGATGAGGGGGATAAGAGGGATGGGTTGTGGTGGGTGAGAGGAAGGAAGGTGAGTTGAGGGGGGAGGGGGTATTAAGTGGTAGATGAGGGGGGGATGAGAGGGATGGAGTGGGAGAGGTGTGTGTCGGCGTCGGGAAGTCTTTGAACTTGTCTGAGGTTAAGTAGACAATAATTACCCGCCATTTAAGCCTTAAGTGTTTGTGATGGAAGGATGACTCAACACAAACACTCACTCACAACACAAGCACTCACAACCCAAGCACTGGAGACAAGCACTCACAACAAAAGGACTGGAGACAAGCACTCACAACTCAAGCACTGTGGACAAGCACTCACGACCCAAGCACTGGAGACAAGCACTCACGACAAAAGGACTGGAGACACAAGCACTCACAACTCAAGCACTCACAACCCAAGCACTGGAGACAAAGCACTCACAACCCAAGCACTGGAGACAAGCACTCACAACCCAAGCACTGGAGACAAGCACTCACAACCCAAGCACTGGAGACAAGCACTCACAACCCAAGCACTGGAGACAAGCACTCACAACCCAAGCACTGGAGACCAGGCACTCACAACCCAAGCACTGGAGACACAGAACTCACAACCCAAGCACAGGAGACACAAGCACTCACAGCTCAAGCACTGGAGACACAAGCACTCACAACTCAAGCACTGGAGACAAGCACTGCAACTCAAGCACTGGAGCCTGGCACTCACAACCCAAGCACTGGAGACACAAGCACTCAGCCCAAGCACTGGAGGCAAGCACTCTAGCTCAAGCACTGTAGACACAAGCACTCCTAGCCCAAGCACTGGACACACAAGCACTCTCCCCAGCCCAAGCACTGGACACAAGCACTCACAACCCAAGCACTGGAACCTGGCACTCCTGGCCTTAAGCACTGGAGCCACAAGCACTCAGCCTCAGCACTGGAGACAAGCACTCCTAGCCAAGCACTGGAGACACCATAAGCACTCACAACCCAAGCGCTTTGGAGACACAAGCACTGACAACTCAAGCACTGGAGACTAGCACTCTGGCAAGCACTGGAGACAAGCACTCTGGCAAGCACTGGAACACAAGCACTCTGGCAAGCACTGGATACACAAGTTCTGGAGACACAAGCACTTTCTGGCAAGCACTGGAGACACAAGCACTCACAACAAAGGACTGGAGAGACAAGCACTCTAGCAAGAACCTTTGGAACCCTGACACTCAAACCCAAGCACTGGAGACACAAGCACTCCTGGCAAACTGGATACACAAGTACTGGAGACACAAGCACTCAACCCAAGCACTGGAGATACAAGCACTCACAACACAAGCACTGGAGACAAGTACTGGAGACACAAGCACTCAACACAAGCACTGGAGACACAAGCACTCACAATCCAAGCACTGGATACACAAGTACTGGAGACACAAGCACTCACAACCCAAGCACTGGAGACACAAGTACTGGAGACACAAGCACTCAACACAAGCACTGGAGACACAAGCACTCACAACCCAAGCACTGGAGACACAAGCACTCACAACCCAAGCACTGGAGACACAAGCACTTGAGGCACAAACACTCACAAAGATTTAAGGTAGGGGCGTGTCAGAGGGTGTCAGAGGCGTGGCACAGTGTCAGGGTGTCAAAAGGCGTGGCAGAGGGTGTCGGTGTCAGAAGGCGTGGCAGCGGGTATCAGAGGCAGACATGGGTCAATTATGAATTGAAATTGGAAGTTATCAAAAAAAACGTGAATTGGAATTGAATTGGAATTGAAAAAATACAAAATTAAAATTAATTGAATTGAATTGGAATTGATATGAATTGGTGTAATGAACTTATGTGAATTGATAAAATAATATATCATACTGTCATGACTATGACAATGAAGTGCAAGACATTCGTGACCTTCTGACTGTGAAATACAATATGGCACACAGTGTTGATCCTACAACAACAGACACTTCCCCTCCTGAACCACCACCGATGAAGAGGAACAAGTTCTCTGCCCTGGCCAACCGATCTTCTACACCAAGACCAATTCCATCAGAAACTGAGGTCTCACTCTACCTCAACCAGCCATGTCTACAGGAAGTGACGGGAGTGTCGAGTAGGGGTGGATGGACAGTGTGTTGGTGTGTGACGCCCTGAGTGACGGTAGTGGGTGACGCTGCTGGAGGGCGGGAAGGGAGGAAGGAATGGAAGGAGAGGAGGGAGTGAGAGAAGAATGAAGGGAAAGAGTGAAGGATGGAAGGAAAGAAGGAAGAGAATGATTAAGGAAGGTGAAACTCGACTGTAACACAAAAAATAAAGCAGTCTATGACCCTAGCTGCTCACGGTGTCAAAACACATGCAAACAGACACACACATAGATAGACCGCCACACTATGACTAAAAAATTTATTAAGTGTAGATTTGTCAGATTTCGTCTCGAGAGAGAGAGAGAGAGAGATGTATAATACTCTTGACCTCTGCCGCGACATTGCCCTGTTGTCCCTCAAGAAACAGTGTAATTCTCTCCTTCCCTCTTTCATCCCCCCTCCACAAAAAACTCCTTCTTTAAGACCAAATTAGCCCTATCTGTCAGTCGTGTTGGTGTGGTGGTGGCCAGCATGGAATAATTTGGTTGGTGGTGAGCTCCCCCAGAGACGGTGTGTGTGTGCTCTTGGTGGACTTTTTTTTAAATGGGCCTGGTTGACCTTTTAAATTACCAACTTCGACCTTTTAAATGGACCTGATTGACCTTTTAAATTGCATTTTTGAACCTTTAAAATTACCTTGGCAGACCCTTCAAATGACCTACTTGGATCTTTTAAATGACCCTGATTGACCTTTTAAATAACCTACTTGGACCTTTTTAAATGTCCTCGACTTGTAAACAAACTAAGAGACCAAATGGGTGACCCTTCAAACTCACCTTGAAAACCTACGTCACGCTGTTCTCAACACTATGTCAAAAGCACTAGTCCCAACACACCTATCAGGAACCCTTAATATAAATCGTATCTGAGAAAATATCTTATATTTCACCTATAGGCCAGTGGGCCTATGCGCCGTCTCTCTGGGGCTCACTGCTACTCCGAGATCCCCTGCTGGTCTAGCCTGGGCCCACGAGGCACCCAGTTACCGTGTGTTGCCACGAGGAGCCACAGCAGGAGTCTTGATGGTGAGAAGGCTGTGTACTGGCAGGGGAAGACTTATGCAAGTTGCTTCCCTGTTCGCCATACACACACAAACAAACAACAACACACACACACACACACACACATGCACACAAACAAACAAACAAACACACACACACAATTGTATCAACACAAATAATGATGGTTATCATAATAAAAACCAAAATAATACAAATAAATTTATTATCACAATTAAAAGAAATAACTTAACAATCAGGCCAAATTAACAAGACCCCTACCCCAATTAACAGCCTCGTGTAGTGGGGTGTGGCAGACGAGTGTGGGGGGATTAGGCAGTGGTGCCTTGAGCCACCCTAGGCCAACGTCACCCAGGATGCTGTTTTGAACTTTGGTAAGGGTAAAGGATCCTTCGTAGAGCTCCAGTAACTTGGCCTGGTTTTTTAAGCAGTGAGTCTCTACCGTATATATGGCAAACACGCTAAAGGTCATGCTGCTTAAAAATACCACGCCAATCACTATCTTAAGAAGCCAACGCCAGCGTGGCCACCTTGACTTACTGGCTGTTGAACCTCCCTGGCCCATAATCTGGTCCAGAAGGCCATCTTTCCCCCTATAACCATCCGCGCGCGTTGTGATGAGATCCTGTAGCCAGACTTCAACTTGCTCAAGTGAAGGGCGACAGTGGATTCTTGGGTGGAGCATTTTTAGGCCAATCACACCGACCTGTAGCGGCAGTTCCCTTTTTGTATAACTAACGGTCTCCATGATCCGGCCAACAGCATAAATGTCTTCTGCTATCTCTGCTGTGAAGTGGGGTTGGTACAACTCTGGAGCATACTAATAGCTGTATGTTCCTGAGTAGTCACGCTTGCAGCTGCCGATTGTCGAGCATAATCCGAAATCTATAACATTTACAATGACCTCCCCGGTTTGGGCGTCTACGTTAACAACTAGGTTATCACTTTTT
>NW_024746400.1:12500-31007 GCF_018991925.1 Homarus americanus | reverse complement strand
TCAGTATGCTTCGTTCGGTACACGTATTGCTTAAGGCAGAAAATCATACAAAACTAAAAAGAAAAACAGCCATAACAGCTATAGAGGAAAAAATAAGTTGGGCGAAATAGTGCTATGTGACTCATCAAGGTGGAAGAAGTAGCTTTGGGATACTAACAGCCTGAATTTGACCTCTATTGACAGATTGGAGATTGTGTTGGGGCAAGATAGTGCTATAAGGTGTATTATATTTTAGGTCGGAAATCCACAGGGATAGACATGAATTTGACTCTTATTAGCGACAGGTCTAACTTTCCTTTACTACTTGTTATTGTTGTTGTTGTTGTTATTATTGGTAGTAGTAGGAGTTATATTTTATTGTTGTTGTTGTTGTTGTTGTTGTTGTTGTTGTTGTTGTTGTTGTTATTATTGGTAGTAGTGGGGTTGTATTTTATTGTTGTTGTTGTTGTTGTTGTTGTTGTTGTTGTTGTATTATTGGTAGTAGTAGGGTTGTATTTTATTGTTGTTGTTGTTGTTGTTGTTGTTGTTGTTATTGGTAGTAGTTGAGGTTAACTTGTATTTTATTGTTGTTATAGTTTTTGTTGTTGTTATTGTTATTATTAGTAGTAGGAGTTGTATTTTATTGTTGTTGTTGTTGTTGTTGTTGTTATTATTGATTTATTATTGGTAGTAGTAGGTTGTATTTTTGTTGTTTATTTGTTGTTGTTATTTGTTGTTATTTATTTATTATTGGTAGTAGTAGGAGTTAATATTTTATTGTTATTTGTTATTTGTTGTTGTTGTTGTTATTATTGGTAGTAGTAGGGTTGTATTTTTATTGTTGTTGTTGTTGTTGTTATTGTTGTTGTTGTTGTTATTATTATTGGTAGTAGTAGGGTTGTATTTTATTGTTGTTATTATTATTATTATTGTTGTTGTTGTTATTATTTATTAGTAGGAGTTATGTTTTATTGTTGTTGTTGTTGTTTGTAGTGTTGTTGTAGTGTTGTTGTTGTTGTTGTTGTTGTTGTTGTTGTTGTTGTTGTTGTTTTTATTATTGGTAGTAGTAGGAGTTGTATTTTTATTGTTGTTGTTGTTGTTGTTGTTGTTGTTGTTGTTATTATTGGTAGTAGTGAGTTGTATTTTATTGTTGTTGTTGTTGTTGTTGTTGTTGTTATTATTAGGTAGTAGTAGGGTTGTATTTTTATTGTTGTTGTTGTTGAAAAAATTATTTATTTATTTGTTGTTATTTATCTTATTATTGGTAGTAGTAGGAGTGTATTTTTATTGTTGTTGTTGTTGTTGTAGTGTTGTTGTAGTGTTATTTGTTGTTGTTGTTGTTGTTGTTATTGTTTGTTGTTGTTATCACCTGTCCTCTCTGGACCTTTTATTAATTATTTTTTCTCTCCTTCAGGTAAGTGACGTCACCTGTTACGTCATCACTCAGTGAGTAACGCCCTTCCATTACTTACTGAAGCCGCCCATTGACCCATTATATTAGGCCCATTGACCCATATATTAGGCCCATTGACCCATTATATTACTAGCCCATTGACTCATTATATTACTTACCTGCACATTGACCCATTATATTAGTTTCCTGCGTGAGTCACCTAACATATCAACACCACACACACACACCACACACACACACACACACACACACACACAATTTAAGTCTTTGAATCCTTAACCACAACAATGGTCCCTCTTATTACGGCACCATCTGTCATCAGTGTGTGTGTGTGTGTGTGTGTGTGTGTGTGTGTGTGTGTGTGTGACCTATAAATAGCCCCACTGCACTCCGTCATAAAGGCGTGACTAATATCTGGTCTAGCTCCAGTGGGTCCCCAAATTAGGCTAGCAACCTACCTAACGTAACCCAACCTACCTAACCTGCCTAACCTAACCTAACCTAACCTAACCTAACCTAAGGCAACCTACCTAACGTAACCCACCCTAACCTACCTAACACAACTACTCCTAACCTAACCCCTAACCCAAGCAACCCAACCTACCTAACATGCCTAACCCTGCCTAACCACCTACCCTAACCTACTTCCTAACCTAACCCTATACCTAACTAACATCCTTCTATACTAACCTACCCTAACCTAACATAACCTAACGTGCCCTACCCTAACGTAACCTAACCTACCCCTAACATGTACAACCTAACCTAACCCCTCACAACCTGCCTAACATGTAACCTACCCTAACCTTCCCTAACCCAACCCAAACCAACCCACCCTGTAAACAACCCACCTCCTAACCCACCCTAACCCAACCTACCTAACCCCTAACCTAACGTAACCTAACCTACCCTAACCCACTCTAGCCAACCCCTGTGTGCTGACCTAACGTAACCTAACTACCTAACGTAACCTAACCTAACCTAAACCCTAACCTAACCTACAAGCTAACCTACCTAATCTACCTAACCCCTAACATAACCTAACGCACTACCTAACGTAACTAACCTACCCTAACATGCTAACCTAACGTAACCTAACACAACATACCCTAATCTACCTAACCCCTAACCTACCTAACACGCAACCTAACCTACCCTAACCTACCCCTACCCTAACAGTAACCCTAACCTAACCTTACCTAACCCAACCTACCCTAACATACCCTAACAGTAACCTAACATCCTACCACCCTTCTTAGCCTACCCCTAACATGCCTCCTACCTAACCCCACCTACCTAACGTGACCTATATGCCTAACATGTACAACCTTTGGACTGGGGCCACAATCTTCATGGTTAGAGTTTAGTTAATGTTAGGAGAGCCATATTGTAACAAATGTATGTATGTATGTATGTATGTATGTATGTCATGTGTGTTAGGAAGTAATGGGATCGTTGAGAGAGAGAGCACCTCCCACCACCACCTCATTATCAACACTTCAACCTACCTGTCTTCACCCCACAGCCTAATTAACAGGTAACTCCAAAATACAAGGTAACTCAAAATACAGGTAACTCAAAAATACAAGAACTCAAAAATAGGTAGTTGCAAATACAGGTAACTCAAAATACAGGTAACTCAAAAATACGAACTCAAAATAGGTAGTTGCAAGTACGGTAACTCAAAATACAGGTAACTCAAAATACAGGTGACTCAAAACAAGGTAACTCAAAATACAAATGACTCAAAATCAAAAGGTGACTCAAAATACAAAGACTGACTCGAAATACAGATAACTCAAAAATACAAAGGAACTCAAAATATATAGTAACTGCAAATAGGTAACTCAAAATACAGAGTAACTCAAAATACTGTGTTAGGATTTACTGTATACCAGAATGCCTTACTTATGAATGACCGCGTTATCTGACCTGACGGATGGATGTGTTTCCTCCTAATGTGATTGAGGGATATTTTTTACTTTTATTTTATTTATGTATTTATTTATTCATTTATTGTATTGCCAGTGGTCTCTCTCGTATATGACAGGTATTGACAGGTATTGGCTGGTATATGACAGGTATTAACAGGTATTGGCTGGTATATGACAGGTATTAACAGGTGTATGACAGGTATTAACAGGTATATGACAGGTATTAACAGGTATATGACAGGTATTGGCTGGTATATGACAAGTGTATGACAGGTATTGGCTGGTATATGACAGGTATTGACAGGTATTGACAGGTAATATCATAAAGGCATTATAACATGACCATTATAAGCGAAGTAATTTTCACACCTGTAAATGTTAATCTAATCACCATTTTTTTTACACTTAATGAAAATGTAAAGTTGTTAAGAAATGTTGAGGCTGTGAATGTTGTAATGTAATGTACTGAAGAAATGTTGAGGTTGTGAATGTTGTAATGTAATGTACTGGATAAATGTTGAGGTTGTGAATGTTGTAATGTAATGTACTGAAGAAATGTTGAAGTTGTGAATGTTGTAATGTAATGTACTGAAGAAATGTTGAGGTTGTGAATGTTGTAATACCAATGTACTGAAGAAATGTTGAGGTTGAATGTTGTAATGTATGTACTTAAGAAATGTTGAGGTTGTGAATGTTGTAATGTACTGAAGAAATGTTGAAGTTGTGAATGTTGTAATGTACTGAAGAAATGTTGAAGTTGTGAATGTTGTAATGTAATGTACTTAAGAAATGTTGAGGTTGTGAATGTTGTAATGTAATGTACTTAAGACACAAGACATTAGAATAACACCCCCTTCGACACCAACCCGCCTTCCGTTTTCTTTGGGTTTGAAAAGGTAATTTGTGTTTTTTTTTTGTTATACTTGAATTTTATTTTATTTTATTTAAACTTGAAACATACAAATATGTTTTTTATATTGAACTTACTAAGCTCTCTCTCTCTCTCTCTCTCTCTCTCTCTCTCTCTCTCTCTCTCTCTCTCTCTCTCTCTCTCTCTCTCACCTGAGGATTATTTCCGTCGATCCACTAATCACTTACCTGGTGTGACTCAAGCAGCTGCCGCCTCACCTGTGTGGATTAATCACAGGTATAGGGGAGGAGAGAGTAGAAGACAGGAGCAAGGGTGAGGTGAGATGGGGGAAGGAGGGGAGAGAGGAGGGGGGATGAGGAGGAGAGGAGGAGAGGAAAAGGAGAAAAGATGCCAGGAAGGAGAGAAATAGTGGGGTGAGGAAGAGGTGATAAACTATGTTACCTGAACTTGGGCTAGTGCAGGTGGTTAATTAGCCTGTTAACCCAGGTCCTCATGGGGTTAATTAGCCTGTTAACCGGGTCCTCATGGGGTTAACTACCGTGTTAACCGGGTCCTCATCGGGGTTAATTACCGTGTTAACCGGGTCCTCATGGGGTTAACTACTGTGTTAACCAGGTCCTCATGGGGTTAATTACCGTGTTAACCGGGTCCTCATGGGGTTAACTACTGTGTTAACCGGATCCTCATGGGGTTATTACCGTGTTAACCAGGTCCTCATGGGGTTAATTACCGTGTTAACCGGGTCCTCATGGGGTTAACTACTGTGTTAACCAGGGTCTCATGGGGTTAATTACCGTGTTAACCGGGCCTAATGGGGTTAACCGGATCCTCATGGGGTTATTACCGTGTTAACCGGGTCCTCATAGGGGTTAATTACCGTGTTAACCGGGCCCTCATGGGGTTAATTACCGTGTTAACCGGGCCCCAGTGGTTAATTACCGTGTTAACCGGGTCCTCATGGGGTTAATTACCGTGTTAACCAGGTACTCATGGTGTTAATTACCGTGTTAACCAGGTCCTCATGGGGTTAACTACTGTGTTAACCGGGTCCTCATGGGGTTAACTACTGTGTTAACTGGGTCTCATGAGTTAATTACCGTGTTAACAAGGCCTCCTCATGGGGTTAATTACGTGTTAACGGGCCCCAGGTGGTTAATTACCGTGTTAACCGGGTCTCATGAGGTTAATTACCGTGTTAACAGGTCCTCATAAGGTTAATTACCGTGTTAACCAGGTCCTCATGGGGTTAATTACCGTGTTAACCGGGTCCTCATGGGGCTAGTTACAGTGTTACCGGGTCCTCATGGGTTATTACAGTGTTAACCGGGTCCTCATGGGGTTAATTACCGTGTTAACCCAGGTCCTCATAGGTGGTTATTACAGTGTTAACCGGGCCCCAGGTGGTTAATTACAGTGTTAACGGATCCTCATGGGTTAGTACCGTGTTAACCAGGTCCTCATAGGGTTAATTACCGTGTTAACCGGGTCCTCATGGGGTTAATTACCGTGTTAACCAGGTCCTCATGGGGTTAGTACCGTGTTAACCACTAAAGGGTTAACCGGTCCTCATGGGGTTAATTACCGTGTTAACCGGGTCCTCATGGGGTTAATACCGTGTTAACCGGGTCCTCATGGGGTTAATTACCGTGCCAGGCCCCAGGTAGTTAGTACAGTGTTAACCGAGGTCCTCGCTAGGGGTTAATACCGTGTTAACCAGGTCCTCATAGTGGAAATTACCGTGTTAACCAGGCCTCATGGGGATTAACTACAGTGTTAACCGGGTCCTCATGGGGTTAACTACCGTGTTAACCAGGTCTCATGGGGTTAATTACCGTGTTAACCAGGTCTCATGGGGTTAATACCGTGTTAACCGGGCCCCAGGTAGTTATTACCGTGTTAACCGGGTCCTCATGAGTTAGTGTTAACCAGGGTCCTCATGAGGCTAATTACCGTTAACCAGGTCCCCACAGAGTTAATACAGTATTTAACCGGGTCCTCATAGGAGCTAATGCAAGTAACCGGGCCCCAGGTGATTTAGTGATGTTAACCGGGTCCTCATGAAGTTATTACCGTGTTAACCCGGAGCTGGTAGTTAATTACGGTAACCGGGCTGAGTGGTTAATTACAGTGTTAACCGGGTCTCATGGGGTTAATTACCCATCCAACCGGAGCTGGTGGTTAGTACATTTATGGGTCTCATGGGGTTAGTACCCGTGTTAACCCAGGTCCTCTTGAGTTGGTACCGTGTTAACCGGGTCCTCATGGGGCTAAATGCAAAGCTAACCGGGCCCCAGGTGGTTAGTACAGTGTTAACCGGGTCCTCATGGGGTTAATTACCGTGTTAACCAGGTCCTCTATGGGGTTAATGCCGTGTTAACCAAGGTCTCATAGGGGTTAGTACCGTATTGCCGGGTCCTCATGAACTAATTACCGTGTTAACCGGGCCCCAGGTGGTTAATTACGAGTGTTAACCGGGTCTCACCGGGGTTATTACCCGTATTAACAAGGTCTCATGAAGTTAGTACCGTGTTAACCAGGTCCTCATAAGGGGTTAATGCCGTGTTAACCGGGTCTCATGGGGCCTGATACGTCGATATATATTGATGCGTCACGTGCGTGCGTGCGTATATATGATGCGTGCGTGTATAACGTATATATGATATGTGATATACCGTGTGATGCGTGCGTGTGATATGTGCTTATTATATGATGCGTGCGTTATATACCGTGTATGTGCGTGTAAATGCGATATATGATATAACGTGTATAGCAATGTGGCGTGTATGCGTGCGGTACGTGTAACGTGATAACGTGCATTATATGCAATGATGCGATATGATATGCGTGCGTGCGTGTAGTATATGAAGCGTGTACTTGATGTGCGTGCGTGTATGCGTGCGTGTATGTGCGTGTGTATAATATGTATTAACGTGCGTGTATGTTGTGCGATATATACGTGCGTGCGTGCGATGGCGTGCGATGCGTGGCGATGCGTGCGTGCGTGCGTGCGTGCGTGCGTGCGTGCGTGCGTGCGTGCATTATATATGTGTGCGTGCGTTTGTCTGTCTGTCTGTGTCTGTCTGTCTGTCTGTTCTGTCTGTGTCTGTCTGTCTGTCTGTCTCTATATCTGTTCTGTGTCTGTCTGTGTCTGTCTGTCTGTGTCCCTGTCTGTCTGTCTCTATATCTGTTCTGTGTCTGTCTGTGTCTGTCTGTTGTCTCAATGTTTGTCTGTCTGTCTCTCTATGTCTGTCTCCATGTATCTCTATATTCCCTGTCTGTTTGTATCATGTCTGTCTGTGTCTGTCTCTCTATATCTGTTCTGTGTCTGTCTGTGTCTGTCTGTGTGTCTGTCTGTCTGTCTGTCTCTATATCTGTTCTGTGTCTGTCTGTGTCTGTCTGTTTGTCTCCAATGTTTGTCCTGTCTGTCTCTATGTCTGTCTGTATCTCTATGTCTGTCTGTCTGTTTGTCTCAATGTCTGTCTGTGTCTGTCTCTCTATGTCTATTTCTGTGTCTGTCTGTGTCTGTCTCTCTATATCTGTTCTGTGTCCTGTCTGTATCTCATGTCTGTCTGTCTGTCTCTCTATATCTGTTCTGTGTCTGTCTGTGTCTCTTGTTATTAATCTTCTCTTCTTCTTCTCATTCTCATCTTTAATAACCCTTCTTCCTTATTCCTCCTTTATTAAGTTTCACACATATTTCTCCTTTCGTGTTTGTTTGTTTGTGTCTTGTTTTAGTTGCTTTTGTCTTTGTCAGTCAATTTTGGTGTGTTGTTGTTCTCTTATTTATCATTTATCACCATAATTCCTTGTTATCTTCTTCTCATTCTCTGTTTATTTAAACTGTTTCTTTGTCTCCTTCTCCTTCTTCTTTCTTCCTCCTCCTCCTCCTCTTCCTCCCATTTTATATTTACCTTCTTCCTTCACCTCCTCTCTCTCTCTCTCTCTCTCTCTCTCTCTCTTGG
This sequence comes from Homarus americanus, assembly GCF_018991925.1. Taxonomy (NCBI): domain Eukaryota; kingdom Metazoa; phylum Arthropoda; class Malacostraca; order Decapoda; family Nephropidae; genus Homarus; species Homarus americanus. The sequence continues at coordinate 22,847 of NW_024746400.1, read as the reverse complement.
TATCAGGTGTAGTGGACAAGTGTAGTGATATAAATGGCCTAGCAACAGGTGATGCAGTGTAGGAAGAAGGTGTAACGATCGTTAGGTGACACTCATCAGGGTACAAGGCTGGACGACCCTCTGTGAAGTGAATCGTGGGCACAGGTATATACAGGTGATGATGCAGGGAACACTGACAGCAGGGGTATGGGCAGGGAACAGGGGTATGGAGCAGGGAACCGGGGGTATGGAGCAGGGAACGGGGGTATGGAGCAGGGGCAGGGGGTATGGAGCAGAGACGCGGGGGTATGGAGCAGGGGGACAGGGGGTATGGGCAGGGAACGGGGGTATGGAGCAGGGAACGGGGGTATGGAGCAGGGACAGGGGTATGGGCAGGGAACACATAGCAGGGAGTATGGAGCAAGGGAACCTTAGCAGGGGGTATGAGACAGGAACATGTGGCAGAACATGTACTAGCTGTGTTGGTTAGTTGAGCAGCAGATCTATGCAGCATTCAGTGACAGACAGTTGCCTCGTAGTCAGTATCTGCACCGTTGACGCAGAACAACAGTCGACATCTAAACCAGGCTGCAACGGAACTTCTGGGCTGCTCTTTGAGGTAGGGGGTGGGTAGGGGTTGATGTGGGGGGTAGGGTGGAGGATGGAGGTAGGGGGGGTAGGGTGATGTGGGTGAGGAGGAGGATGGAGGTAGGGGTAGGGGTGATGTGGGGGTGGGAGGAGGGATGGAGGTAGGGGTTGATGTGGGGGTAGGGAGGAGGGATGGAGTAGGGGGTAGGGTAGTGTTGGGGTAGGAGGAGGGATGGAGGTAGGGGTAGGGTGATGTGGGGATAGGGAGGAGGATGGAGGTAGGGGTTGATGTGGGGTAGGAGGAGGATGGAGGTAGGGGGGTAGGGGTGATGTGGGGGTAGGGAGGAGGATGGAGTGGGGGTAGGGGTGATGTGGGGGTAGGGAGGAGGATGGGTAGGGGTTGATGTGGGGGTAGGGAGGAGGATGGAGTGGGGGGTGGGGGTGATGTTGGGGTAGGAGGAGGGATGGAGGTAGGGGGTAGGGGTGATTTGGGATAGGGAGGAGGGATGGAGGTAGGGGTTGATGTGGGGGGTAGGGAGGAGGGATGGAGTGGGGGTAGGGGTGATGTGGGGTAGGGAGGAGGGATGGAGGTGGGGGGAGTGAGGAGGGAGGATGGAGGTGGGGGAGTGGGGGTGGAGTAGGGGGTAGGAGGAGGATGGAGTAGGTGGGGGTAGGAGGAGGATGGAGGTGGTGGGGTGATGTGGGGGTGTGGGGAGGGATGGAGTAGGGGGGTAGGGAGGAGGATGGTGGGGAATGGGGTGATGTGGGGGTAGGGAGGAGGATGGTAGAGGTGATGTGGGGGAGGGAGGATGGAGGTGGGGGGGTGATGTGGGGTAGGGGAGGAGGGATGGGTAGGGGGTGAGGGGGTGATGTGGGGGAGGGAAGGAGATGGGGAGGGTGCAGGGGGTGATGTGGGGGGGTGGGAGGAGGATGGAGGTGGGGTGGGGTGTGGGGTGGGGAGGAGGGATGGAGGTGGGGGATGGGGGTGATGTGGGGGTGGGGAGGAGGGATGGAGGTAGGGGGTGGGGGTGATGTGGGGGTAGGAGGAGGATGGTATGGGGGTAGGGGTGATGTGGGGGTAGGGAGGAGGGATGGAGGTATGGGGTAGGGGGTGATGTGGGGGCAGGAGGATGGGTGGGGTGCAGGGGTGATGTGGGGGTGGGGAGGAGGGATGGGTGGGGGTGGGGTGATGTGGGTGTGGGGAGGAGGGATGGAGGTGGGGGTAGGGGTGATGTGGGTGTAGGGAGGAGGGATGGAGGTGGGGGGGTAGGGTGATGTGGGAGTAGGGAGGAGATGGAGGTAGGGGTGGGGAGGAGGGATGGAGGTCAGGTGATGTGGGGTAGGGAGGAGAGATGGAGGAGGTGGGGGGTAGGGGTGATGTGGGGTAGGGAGGAGGAGATGGAGGTAGGGGGTGGGGAGGGATGGAGGTAGGGGATGATGGGGTAGGGAGGAGGATGGGTAGGGGGATGGGGGTAGGGAGGAGATGGAGGTAGGGGGATGTGGGGTGGGGAGGAGATGGGTGGGGGGATGTGGGGTGGGGAGGAGGAGATGGAGGGAGATGGGTAGGGGGTAGAGACATAAGAAAATAAGGAGTCTGCAATGGGCGGTTGGCCGTGCATGGCAGCTCCTGTCAGGATTACTACTCTCTATCATCCATGAATCTATCAACCCTCCTTTTACTCTCCAGTTCCCCAGCACTTACTACAAAGTTGCTAAGCTTGTTCCACTCGTCCACCACCCTTTTGTAGACAGTTCCTTCCTATCTCCCTCCACAACCTAAACTTATCAACTTGAATCCGTTGCTCGAGTCCTATCTTGCTCAGATATTATAAACTTTATCCCTTTATTGATTCCTACTTACTTAAATACTTCTATCATATCTCCCCGCACTCTTCGTCCCATCAGGGAGGAGAGGAGAATGAGAGGAAAGGGGGTGGAAGAAGAAGAGGAGGGATAGTGGCAAGTTGTGTCCCGGATTTATAACTGACAATTATGCACCTCTCTCTCTCTCTCTCTCTCTCTCTCTCTCTCTCTCTCTCTCTCTCTCTCTCTCTCTCTCTCTCTCTCTCTCTCTCTCTCTCTCTCTCTCTCTCTCTCTCTCTCTCTCCTGGAAATCCTACAGTGTCTGACAAACGGTAAATATTTTTAATTGTTATATCAGAGAGAAGAAGACATAGATACAAAAGAATAAGTATATACCGTATACAAAGACACACACACACACACACACACACACACACACACACACACACACACACACACACACACACACACACACACACACACACACACACAAAAGAACGTGAAAAAAACAGACAGGAGATACTGGGAGGTGAGAGGGAGGATGTGGTGTGAGAGGGAGGGAGTGGTGGAGAGGGAGGGAGAGGAGGTGATGTTGCCCGTGAAGGACATCAGAGAGTTCTGAGCCCCCTCCTCAGTTCTGAACCCCCTCCTGAAGTTCTCAACCCTCCTGAAGTTCTGAACCTCCTCCTGAGTTCTCAACCTCCTCCTGAAGTTCTGACCCCTCCTGAAGTTCTGAAACCCTCCTGAAGTTCTCAACCCCCTCTGGTTCGGACCCCTTCTGAAGTTCTCAACCTCCTCCTGAAGTTCTGAACCCCTCCTGAAGTTCTGAACCCCTGCTGAAATTCTGAACCTCCTGCTGAAGTTTTTAAATCCCCAGCCCCCTGCTGAAGTTTAGAACCCACTAAGGGGTTCTGAACCCACTAGAAGGTTCAGTTCACCTCCACTCCCGAAAATATTGAACCTGTACCTTTGTCACCTAATGAACAAGGTAACAAGTAGGCCGACACCTTCTCACTCCCTCCTCTCCCTGACACCTCCTCCTGACACCCTCCTCCCTTCCCTCCCCTGACACCTCCTCCCCTGACACCTCCTCCCGGCCCTCCCCTCCCGACCCTCCTCCCCTGACACCTCCACAGGCTCCTCCACTTACACCCCTCCTGACCCCTCCTCCTGACACCTGTAATTTAGACACCTGTAATATTGACACCTGTAATATTATTAGGATATTTCTGGACACTAACAAGAACTACAAAGAAAACTACAGAAAAGTTACAGAATTACAAAAAAAATTAAATGATGACTCCAAAAATAAAAAAATTCCAAAACTACAGAAAACATTACCTACATAAAACTACAAAAAGACTACAACAAAATTATTAACAGCACAAGAAAAACATAACAAAACTACAAAATGGAAAATTATACAAAACCAAAGCAAACCAAATCCATAAAATTACAAAAACCAATTAAAAACCCCCCACTTACCTCCCTACCCCTCCCCTTACCACCCTCCCCTAACACCGCCATCTAGTGGTGAGTTGAGGCACATTGAAACTTCACCTGTTCATCTGAGGGCGTAGTTGTTACCCTAGACAGCACTCAGGTGGGAATGTACACCTGAGGGGCTAACAGGTGTGACGGGTCTGGGCAGTGATTGTTCTGGGGGCAGGTCCTTGGGGAGCTGTTTTGCGGCAGGTCTTTAAGGAGTTGTTTTAAGGGCGAGTTATTGGGAGTTGTTTGAGGACAGGTCTTTAGGAGTTGTTTGGGGTAGGTCCTTAGGGAGTTGTTTTAAGACAGGTCGCGGGAGTTGTTTTGGGACAGGTCCTTGGGGAGTTGTTTTAGAGGTCTTGGGGAGTTGTTTTAGGGGCAGGTCCTTGGGAGTTACTTCAGGCAGGTCCTTGGGGAGTTACTTCAGGGTAGGTCCTTCGGGAGTTGTTGGGGCAGGTCCTCGGGGAGTTGTTTTGGAGCAGGTCCTTGGGGAGTTGTTTTAGGGGAGCTAGGTCCTTGGGGAGTTGCTTGAGGGTCTTGGGAGTGTTTTTAGGGGCAGGTCCTTGGGAGTTACTTCGGGGAAGGTCCTTGGGAGTTGTTTTGGGGCAGGTCCTTGGGGAGTTGTTTTGGGCAGGTCCTTGGGGAGTTGTTTTGGGCAGGTCCTTGGAGAGTTGTTTAGGGGCAGGTCATCAGGGAGTTGTTGAGGCAGGTCCTTGGAGAGTTGTTTAGGGGCAGGTCCTTGGGGAGTTGTTGGGGGCTGGTCCTTCGGGAGTTGTTTAGGGCAGGTCCTTGGGGATGTTGAGGGCAGGTCCTTGGGGAGTTGTTGAAGTGGAGTCCTTGGAGAGTTGTTTTAGGGTCCTTGGGGATTTGTTGGGGGCAGGTCCTTGGAGAGTTGTTTTAGGAAAAGGGTTGGGGAGTTGTTTGGGGACAGGTCCTTGGGGAGTTGTTTTAGAGCAGGTCCTTGGGGAGTTGTTTAGGGGCAGGTCTGAGTTACTTCGAGGCAGGTCCTTGGGGAGATTACTGAGGGTAGGGTCCTGGGGAGTTGTTAGGGCAGGTCCTTGGGGTTGTTTTGAGGGCAGGTCCTGGGGAGTTGTTTTAGGGAACTGGTCTTGGGAGTTACTTCGGGGAAGGTCCTTGGGGAGTTGTTTTTGGGAGCAGGTCCTTGGGGAGTTACTTCGGGAAGGTCCTTGGAGTTGTTTTAAGGGGCAGGTCCTGAGGGAGTTGTTTGAGTAGGTCCTTAGAGTTGTTTTGGGGCAGGTCCTTGGAGAGTTGTTTAGGGCAGGTCATGGGGGTTGTTGGGGGCAGGTCCTTGGAGAGTTGTTTTAGACCAGGTCCTGGGGAGTTGTTGGGGCTGGTCCTTGAGGAGTTGTTTGAGGCAGGTCCTTGGGGGAGTTGTTGGGGGCAGGTCCTTGGGGAGTTGTTGGGGTAGGTCCTTGGAGAGTTGTTTTGGGGCAGGTCCTTGAGGATTTGTTGAGGGCAGGTCCTTGGAGAGTTGTTTTTAGAGCAGGTCCTTGAGGGGAGTTGTTTTGGGGACAGGTCCTTGAGGGAGTTGTTTTAGAGGCAGGTCCTTGGGGAGTTGTTTAGGGCAGGTCCTTGGGGAGTTACTTCGAGGCAGGTCCTTGGGGAATTACTTCAAGTGGAGTCCTTCCGGGAGTTGTTGGGGAAGGTCCTTGGGGAGTTGTTTGGGGCAGGTCCTTGGGGAGTTGTTTTAGGGCAGGTCCTTGGGGAGTTACTTCAGGGAAGGTCCTTGGGGAGTTGTTTAGGGGCAGGTCTTGGGGAGTTGTTTTGGGTAGGTCCTTAAGGGAGTTGTTTTGGGGCAGGTCCTTGGAAGTTGTTTTAAGGGCAGGTCGCGGGAGTTGTTGGGGGCAGGTCCTTGGAGGATTGTTTTAAGAGCAGGTCCTGGGGAGTTGTTGGGGCAGGTCCTTGGGGAGTTGTTTTGGGGCAGTCCTTGAGGAGTTGTTGACCGAGGAGTTGTTGGGGGCAGGTCTTGGGGGAGTTGTTTTTAAGGGCAGAGTCCTTGGGGAGTTACTTCGGGAAGGTCCTTGGGAGTTGTTTAGGGCAGGTCTTGAGTTGTTTTGGAGTAGGTCCTTAGGGGAGTTGTTTTGGGGCAGGTCCTTGGAGAGTTGTTTTAGGGCAGGTCCTTGGGGAGTTGTTGGGGGGCAGGTCCTTGGTGTTTGAGGCAGGTCCTTGAGGGAGTTGTTGGGGCAGGTCCTGGGAGTTGTTTAGGGAGCAGGTCTGAGGGAGTTGTTGGGGGCAGGTCCTTGAGGGAGTTGTTGGGGGCAGGTCATGGAGAGTTGTTTTGAGGCAGGTCCTTGGGGGAGTTGTTGGGCAGGTCCTTGGAGAGTTGTTTTAGGGCAGATCCTTGGAGAGTTATTGGTGGGCAGGTCCTTGGAGAGTTGTTTTGGGGTCCTCAAGGAGTTGTTTTAGGAGCAGGTCCTTGGGGAGTTGTTTGGGGCAGGTCCTCAGGGGTTGTTTAGGGGCAGGTCCTTGAGGGAGTTGTTTTAGGGGAGCAGGTCTCAGGAGTTGTTTGGGGAGCAGGTCCTTGGGGAGTTGTTTAGGCGGTCCTTGAGGAGTTGTTTTAGGGCAAGGTCCTTGGGGAGTTGTTTGGGCAGGTCCTTGGGGAGTTGTTTAGGGGCAGGTCCTTGAGGAGTTGTTGGGGGCAGGTCCTTGAAGTTGTTTTGGGGCAGGTCCTTAGGAGTTGTTTTAGGAGCAGGTCCTTGGGGAGTTGGGTGCAGGTCCTTGGGAGTTATTTTGGGGCAGGTCCTTGGGGTAGATGCCTGGGGAAGAATCATTAGGGTGGGCCCATGGAAGAGATCATGGAAAGGTCCATGAGGGAAGTGACGTTACATCCAGCAGTAGTTGAGGTTAGACGGAGACAGATATATTAGGTGGTGTACAACGGAACCTGATCCCCCTCTCTCCCTCTCTCCTTCTCTCCCTTACTCCCTCTCTCCCTTACTCCCTCTCTCCCTTACTCCTCCATCCCTCTCCTTACTCCCCTCTCCCTCTCTCCCTTACCTCTCTCCTTACTCCCTCTCTCCCTTACTTCCCTCTCTCCCTCACTCCTCCATCCCTCTCTCCCTTACTCCCTCCCCCCCCATCCCCTCCCTTACTCCCTCTCTCCGCTACTCCTCCCTCTCTCTCTCCCCTTACTCCCCTGTCTCCCCTTACCTCCCTCCCTCCCTCTCTCTCCCTTACTCCCTCCTCCCTTACTCCCTCCCTCCCTCTCTCCCTCACTCCCTCCCTCCTCTCCCCTTACTCCTCTCCCACTCCCTCTCCCTTACTCCCCCTCCCTCTCTCTCTCCTCACTCCCTCCCTCCCTTACCCCCTCCATCCCTCTCTCCTTAATCCCCCATCCCTCCCTTACTCCTCTCTCCCTTACTCCCTCCCTCCCTCTCTCCCCTTACTCCCTCCCCTCACTCCCCCATCCCTCTCCCTTACTCCCCGCCCCATCCCTCCCCTTACTCCCTCTCTCCCCACTCCTCCCCCCTCCCTCTCCCCTTACTCCTCTCTCCCTCTCCCCTTACTCCCTCTCCCCATTCTCCATCCCTCCCCTACTCCTGCCCCATCCCTCCCTCCCCTCTCCCTACTCCCTCCCTCCCTCTTTCCCTTACTCCCTCTCCCCTACTCCCTCCCTCCCTCTCTCCCTACTCCCTCCCTCCCTCCCCTTACTCCCTCCTCCCCTCTCTCCCTTGCTCCCTCTCTCCCTTACTCCCTCCCCATCCCTCCCTTTACTCCCTCTCTCCCTTACTCCCTCCCTCCTCTCTCCCCACTCCCTCCCCCTTACTCCCCCTCCCTCTCTCTCCCCACTCCTCTCCCCACTCCCTCCCTCCCTCTCTCCTCATCTCCTCCTCCCTCTCCCCTTGCCCCCTCTCTCCCCACTCCTCCTCCCTCTCCCTACTCCCTCCCTCCCTCTCCTTACCCCCTCCCCTTCTCCCTCCCTCTCTCCCCTTACTCCCTCTCCCCTCTCCATCCTCTCTCCCTTACTCCCTCCCCATCCCTCCCTTACTCCCTCTCCTCCCTACTCCCTCCCTCCTCTCTCCCCACTCCCTCCTCTCCCTTTACCCTCCATCCCTCTCCCCACTCCCCTCCCCCATCCCTCCCCCTCCCTCCCCACTCCTCCCTCCCTCTCCTTACTCCCTCTCCCTCACTCCCTCCCTCCCTCCCCTACTCCCTCCCTCCCTCTCTCCCTTGCTCCCTCTCCTCACTCCCCTCTCCCTTATTCCCTCCTCTCTACTCCTCCCCCATCCTTCCCTTACTCCTTCTCTCCCCACTCCCACCCTCCTCTCTCTCCCCTCACTCCCTCTCTCCCTTACCCCCTCTCTCCCCCTGACTCCCTCCCTCCCTCTCTCCCTTACCCCTCTCTCCCTCTCTCCCTTACTCCTCTCTCTCCCTTACTCCCTCCCCACTCCCTCCCCCCCATCCGTGACAGATGTTTCTTTCTACGTAATATAGAGTGCGTGAATCACCTTGTTTGTACAGCAGCTAGTTCACACCTAAATCACCTTTACTATTGGCTCTATTAGTGTTACCTGTTTAGGATAGTTCACGTTAATCACCCTTAACGACTTGGGAGGGTATAATGAGGGGTTAACGAGCCCCTTTGAACGATGGGGATAGTTGGCTTTTGGTTTGTGGAATGGGGTGATGGTGGTAATGAGGGATGGGGTGTTGAGGATGGTAAGATGGGTGGTGGTGATGGTGTTGGTGGTGATGGGTGGTGATGGGTGTTGGTGGTGATTGGGTGTATGGTGTTGGGTAGATGGGTGTTGGTGTGATGGGGTGTTGGTGGTGATGGGTGTTGATGTTGATGGGTGTTGGTGGTGATGGGTGTTGGTGGTGATGGTAGGTGGTGATGGGTGTTATGGGTGATGGGGTTAGTTAAGCATATACAGTAGTGCATAAAGTTGATATTCTCTCTCTCTCTCTCTCTCTCTCTCTCTCTAGTGCCGCCTCAGCTATTGTTCACAGTCTTGGGGAACACGTGACCTTGTGTGACGTTGTAAGGTGTGACGGTGTGACGTGAGTGTGACGGTGAGATGAGGTGACTGTCTAGTGACGGTGTGACAGTCTACGCAGTCAGAGGTCTGTGGTCTGACAATAATCTAGCTCTCCTCCTCTTCCATCCCCCCTTCCTTTAACCTCTCTCCCATCTCCACATTCCTCCTCCTTCTTAACTCCTTATTCACCCCTCCCCTTCCCCAACATCAGGTCAACAGTAAGATTAGAGCAGGTATTAAGCCACATTGAAAGTAAACCAGCCTCGCCAGGTAACCCCAATAGGTGCATCAATTTACCTATGGCTCCAGATAGGCTCCAACCCCTATTGTGATTGCCTCCTAATCACCTTATTGAGAACATTAAATCAATTACAATATTCACTATAGGTATAATCCTTATTAACCACCTGTAAAATATATAATCATGTAAATTTTAGTCCATATTTATTATATATGTTAAATCCAGGTAGAGAATTATATATAGATGAAGATTAATTGAACGGTGGAAGAACCAACCTTCGAACGCCATCTGTTGTGCTCGAGTGAACCTGTGTGATCGTCACTTGTTTTGGTCAGACCTGTATAACTACTATTATTATTAAACTTGATAATTACTACTATTAACGTCTTCATAATTCTACTACCGTTGGGGTGTGTGTGGGGGGAGGGGGGAGGTGTGCGTCAGTGAACCGTATCAGGTGTTCATTATTCTCAAAGGTTCGTCATTATCATTATTTCTCGTAAGTTATAAGAACATAATTAGGTGTTTAACGTAACATAACACTCGACCTTAACTAGATACCTTCCCTTAGTACTAGTTACAGGTAGAGAGTCTCGGTGTCAAATTTTGTCTCTTGAGTACGATGACTTAACCCCTTGAGTACGATGAGTTAGGTTAGGTTACGTTTGGTTAGGTTACATTTGGTTAGGGTTGGTTTAGTTAGGTTAGGTTAGGTTAGGGTTAGGTTAGGTTAGGTTAGGTTACGTTTGGTTAGGGTTGGTTTAGTTAGGTTAGGTTAGGTTAGGTTGCAGTAATGAGACACAAATAGGATACTGTGAGAGAGACAAGGTCATAAATCATCTTCAGAGGAGGGAGTGACTGAAGGTGGGGAGGAGGGAGGACGGAAGGTGGGGGGGAGAGACGGAGGGGAGGGACGGAAGGTGGGGGAGGAGGGAGGACGGAGGGGGGAGGACGGAAGGTGGGGAGGAGGGAGGATGGAAGGTGGGGAGAGAAGGGGAGGGACGGAAGGTGGGGAGGAGGGGACGGAAGGTGGGGGAGGGGGGGAGACGGATGGGGGAGGGACGGAGGGGAGGGACGGAAGGTGGGGAGAGAAGGAGGGGAGGAGGGAGCGACGGAGGGGGGAGGGAGATGGAAGGTGGAGGGAGAGATGGAGGGGGAGGAGGAGGGTCGAATGAAGAAGGTAGGGGAGGTAGGTAGGGGGGTGAAGGAGGAGGGAGAGAGGAAGCCAGGCAGTGACGGCCTCAAGTG
>NW_024746400.1:0-7500 GCF_018991925.1 Homarus americanus | reverse complement strand
ACCTGCTCTATATATCCTTCTATATCCTCACCATCCTACGTCACAGAAACTCCTATAATATAACAATGGATTATATTATAACCGAATATATTAATGAACTTACCTTATCTTACCTGGAAGCATCACCACACACCTTGACCACACCTGCCTTATATATCGCACTATATCTACGTCATCCTATACCCCAGTGACGCGTATATCATATAGGTAGATGCTATGGGAGTTAACGTCTTTAGGGAAGGGTGAATTAGGAGTCAGGTGTCTCACAGGTGTACTTAGAGAGGTGTGAAAGGTGAGGTTGTTCCTTTGGCAATATATATCGCACCCCCTCCCCCCGCCTCTTTTGGGCCATTGTGTGTAACTGATGTATTATTGTGTGTGCTGCATGTTCATTAATATTTTTATTATGTATGTATGTATATTTGTATGTACTATGTATGTGTGTACGTATATATGTGTTTTTGTGTATATATGTGCTTGTACTTTTGTTTTGATTTTTGTGTATTTATATAGATGTATTTTTGTGTATGTATGTATGTATGTATGTACGTATGTATGTGTATGTGTGTGTGTGTGTGTGTAAGTATAGGATTGCGTGTGAGTGCAGGGAGGAAAATGTGGGTCATGTTAGCTGCAGAAGGGTGTGTAGGGTATGGTGTGGGTGTGTGTAGGCCCTAAGACTGGTGTGGGTGTTGGTGCGTGTAGGCCTAAGACTGGTGTGGGTGTGGGTGTGTGTAGGCTAAGACTGGTGTGGGTAGGTGTGTAGGCCTAAGACTGGTGTGGGTGTGGGTGTGTGGCCTAAGACTGGTGTGGGTGTGGGTGCGTGTAGGTGGGACTGGTGTGGGTGTGTGTGTGGGCCCAAGACTGGTGTGGTGTGTGTGTGTAGGCCTAAGACTGGTGTGGTGTTGGTGCGTGTAGGCCCTAAGACTGGTGTGGGTGTTGGTGCGTGTAGGCCTAAGACTGGTGTGGGTGTGGGTGTGTAGGCCTAAGACTGGTGTGGGTGTTGGTGCGTGAGGCCTAAGACTGGTGTGGGTGTGGGGTGTGTAGGCCTAAGACTGGTGTGGGTGTTGGTGCGTGTAGGCCTAAGACTGTGTGTGTGTGTAGGCTAAGAGTGGGTGTTGGTGCGTGTAGGCCTAAGACTGGTGTGTGGGTGTGGGTGTGTGTAGGGCCTAAGACTGGTGTGGGTGTTTGTAGGTGTAGGCCTAAGACTGGTGTGTGGGTGTGGTGTGTGTAGGCCTAAGACTGGTGTGGGTGTTGGTGCGTGTAGGCCCAAGACTGGTGTGGGTAGGTGTAGGCCTAAGACTGGTGTGGGCGTGGGTGTGTAGGCCTAAGACTGGTGTGGTGCCTAAGACTGGTGTGAGCGTTTGTAAGTGTAGGCCTAAGACTGGTGTGGGCGTGGGTGTGTGTAGGCCTAAGACTCGTGTGGGGTGTTGGTGCGTGTAGGCCTAAGACTGGTGTGGGCGTTTGTAGGTGTAGGCCTAAGACTGGTGTGGGTGTTGGTGCGTGTAGGCCTAAGACTGGTGTGGGCGTTTGTAGGTGTAGGCCTAAGACTGGTGTGGGTGTTGGTGCGTGTAGGCCTAAGATGGGTGTGGGTGTGTTTAGGCCTAAGACAGGTGTGGGTAGGTGTTAGTATAAGACCAGCGTGGGCGTGGGTGTAGGCCTAAGACAGGTGTGGTCGTGGTCGTGTAGGCCTAAGACTGGTGTGGGTGTTTGTAGGTGTAGGCCTAAGACTGGTGTGGGTGTTGGTGTGTGTAGGCCTAAGACTGGTGTGGTCTTTGTAGGTGTAGGCCTAAGACTGGTGTTGGTGTTTGTAGGTGTAGGCCTAAGACTGGTGTGGGTGTTGGTGCGTGTAGGCCTAAAACTGGTGAGGCGTTTGTAGGTGTAGGCCTAAGACTGGTGTGGGCGTTGGTGCGTGTAGGCTAAGACTGGTGTGGGCGTTGGTGCGTGTGGGCTAAGACTGGTGTGGACGTTTGTGAGTAGGCCTAAGACTGGTGTGGGTGTTTGTAGGTGTAGGCCTAAGACTGGTGTGGGTGTTGGTGCGTGTAGGCCTAAGACTGGTGTGGGTGTTGGTGCGTGTAGGCCTAAGACTGGTGTGGGTGTTGGTGCGTGTGGGCCTAAGACTGGTGTGGGCGTTTGTAGGTGTAGGCCTAAGACTGGTGTGGGTGTTGGTGCGTGTGGGCCTAAGACTGGTGTGGGCGTTTGTGGGTGTAGGCCTAAGACTGGTGTGGGTGTTTGTAGGTGTAGGCCTAAGACTGGTGTGGGCGTTGGTGCGTGTAGGCCCTAAGACTGGTGTGGGCGTTGGTGCGTGTAGGCCTAAGACTGGTGTGGGCGTTTGTAGGTGTAGGCCTAAGACTGGTGTGGGTGTTTGTGGGTGTAGGCCTAAGACTGGTGTGGGTGTTGGTGCGTGTAGGCCTAAGACTGGTGTGGGCGTTTGTAGGTGTAGGCCTAAGACTGGTGTGGGCGTTTGTAGGTGTAGGCCTAAGACTGGTGTGGGTGTTGGTGCTTGTAGGCCCAAGACTCGTGTGGGATGGTGTTGGTGCGTGTAGGCCTAAGACTGGTGTGGGTGGGTTTAGGCTAAGACGGATGTGGGTAGGTGTTAGTATTGTGTAGGCCTAAGACAGGTGTGGTCGTGGTCGTGGGTGTGGTGGATACATTGAGAGTGTCAGATGGTCAACTTAGTTCTTATTGTACTGACTGATGCTGTGTGTGTGTGTGTGTGTGTGTGTGTGTATGTGTGTGTGTGTGTGTGTGTGTGTGTGTGTGTGTGTGTGTGTGTATGTGTGTGTGTGTGTGTGTGTGTGTGTGTGTGTGTGTGTGTGTGTGTGTGTGTATGTGTGTGTGTGTGTGTGTGTGTGTGTGTGTGTATGTGTGTGTGTGTGTGTGTGTGTGTGTGTGTGTGTGTGTGTGTGTGTGTGTGTATGTGTGTGTGTGTGTGTGTGTGTGTGTGTGTGTATGTGTGTGTGTGTGTGTGTGTGTGTGTGTGTGTGTGTGTGTGTGTGTGTGTGTGTGTGTGTGTGTGTGTGTGTGTGTGTGTGTGTGTGTGTGTGTGTGTGTGTGTGTGTATGTGTGTGTGTGTGTGTGTGTGTGTGTGTATGTGTGTGTGTGTGTGTGTGTGTGTGTGTGTGTGTGTGTGTGTGTGTGTGTGTGGTTATGTGTGTGTGTGTGTGTGTGTGTGTGTATGTGTGTGTGTGTGTGTGTGTGTGTGTGTATGTGTGTGTGTGTGTGTGTGTGTGTGTGTGTATGTGTGTGTGTGTGTGTGTGTGTGTGTGTGTGTGTGTGTGTGTGTGTGTGTGTGTGTGTGTGTGTGTGTGTGTGTGTGTGTGTGTGTGTGTGTATGTGTGTGTGTGTGTGTATGTATGTGTGTGTGTGTGTGTGTGTGTGTGTGTGTGTGTGTATGTGTGTGTGTGTGTGGTGTATGTGTGTGTGTGTGTGTGTGTGTGTGTGTGTGTGTGTGTGTGTGTGTGTGTATGTGTTTTGTGTGTTTTTGTTTGTGTCTGAGTGCTGTTTGTTTGTATGTATATTTGTGTATGTTTGATTGTGTGTATGTTTATTAGTGTGTGTGTATTTCTGTGTGTGTGTTTGTTAGTGTGTGTGTGTGTGTGAAGACAGTAGACAGGGTGGGTGAACGTGCATAACGACACACACACACACACAACACTGTTTACCATAATCTATACGTCACTCTTACTTCATTATTGTCTATAGCAAACATTACCGATATTGATGTTTACTGTTTACTTCACCTCTTTGTTTATTGTTTACTTTAGCTGTTGTTTGCATTAATTTTGTTTACATCTTGACCACCTTGTTGTTTACCTCACCTGTCTGACCCCCAAAAAAAACTCGCGGTCTGTTTTAATTAAGTCGTGTCTGGCTTAATTACCTTCTGGATCACCTGTCCGGGTACCCACACACCTGTGAGACACCTTCCCACGTACAATTAATGTATTCGATTAACGATATTAGGAACTTGGGGTCTGTTTGAAGCTAGGGTCTGTTTGAACTTGGGGTCTGTTTGAACTTGGGGTCTGTTTGAAGCTAGGGTCTGTTTGAACTTGGGGTCTGTTTGAACTTGGGGTCTGTTTGAACTTGGGGCCTGTTAGAACTTGGGGTCTATTATAACTTGGGGTCTGTTAGAACTTGGGGTCTGTTTGAACTTGGGTCTGTTTGAACTTGGGGTCTGTTAGAACTTGGGGTCTATTATAGCTTGGGGTCTGTTTGAACTTAGGGTCTGTTTGAACTTGGGGTCTGTTAGAACTTGGGGTCTATTATAACTGGGGTCTGTTTGAACTTGGGCCTGTTTGAACTTGGGGCCTGTTTGAACTTAGGACCTGTTTGAACTTGGGTCTGTTAGAACTTGGGTCTATTATAACTTGGGGTCTGTTTGAACTTGGAGCCTGTTTGAACTTAGGGCCTGTTTGAACTTGGGGCCTGTTTGAACAGGGTCTGTTTGAACTTGGGGTCTGTTTGAACTTGGGCCCTAATAGACCTTCAACACCTGCACCAAACCCGCTCTTACAACAGGTGTTTAAGACTATCCACTGACCTGTTTTGTTGACAGTGTGAAATATAAGTGACAGAAACACACACACACACACACACTCACTTACTATAAACGATTGAATCTTCTTATATAGAGTTGAGGGGTGGGAGTGGTCATTGATTGTATATACTGTCACTTGTGTGTGTGTTAATATTATTATTATTATTATTATTATTATTATTATTATTATTATTATTATTATTATTGTTGTTGTTGTTGTTAGGTGAGTTACCCAGGAGACAGTGCACGACCATCCCTAGCCTCCCGCACCTCCTACCAAATTTCAACTTTGTCTTTAAAACTGTGGACAGACCTGCTAGGGGGGGGTAACTTAGGAAAAGAAGGAAAAAGGAGAAAGATGAAAGAGAGAGGGAGGAGGGGGAGAAGGAAGGTGACTGAGGGGAGAGGGAGGGGGTGGTTAGAGTGTGGTTGAGTGGGCGACCTACCGATGATTCGATGGGCGTGGTCTCTCAAATACCCACCCACCACCCCACTACAATAAACTCCGCCCACCACCACTCGCCTGCTTCCTACCACCACCACCACCTGCCTACGCCACCACCCTCCTACTATCACCCCACACTACCCGCCCGCCCCCTTCACCGTCCGCCATCAGGAAGCAGGATCTTATAGGGAGGTAAAAGGCCTTGAGGAAGCAGGTTCCTTCATGGTAGGACCCCTGGCGTGTGACTTCCCGGGGAGGGAAGGAGGAAGAAGGGTGAAGGAGAGGGAAGGGAGGGTGGTGAAGAGTGGAAGAGGAATAAAAAGAAGGAGGGAGGGAAGGGAGGGAGTGATGAAGGAGTAGAAGAGGGAATAAAGAAGGAGAGTGAAGAAGAGAGGGAAGGGAGGGAGTGATGAAGGAGTAGAAGAGGGAGTAAAGAAGAAGGAGAGTGAAGAAGAGGGAGGGAGGGGAGTGAGGAGTAGAAGAGGAGTAAAAAGGAGGAGGAAGGGAGTGAAGAAGAGGGAAGGACAGGGAGTGATGGAGAGGATGAGATGGAGTGATGGGGGGTGGGATTGAGTGATGGAAGGAGTAGGGGAGGGAGGGCTAGTGAGTCATGTAAACACTACCCCCCACTGACAGGCTACAGTATCCCCCCAGGACCTAAGGGGTGATGGAGGTGAAGGTTGGGGGGTAGAACACAGCCTTACATAGATCACATGAAGATTAGACACCTAGCTTATATCACCAAAGATTAACCACCTCACTAACCTAACCAAATGTAATCTAATCCAACCTAATTTAACACTACTACTACTACTACTACTACTACTACTACAACTACTACTACTACTACTACTACAACTACTACTACTAATAATAATAATAATAATAATAGTAATAAGAATAACAACAACTCGACTAACCAATCATGAATCGTTTTAAGTGTAAGTAAGAACGTGATTGGTCAGTTCCAATTTGTTTTATTCGTATTAATGTTGAACAAAAACTTATCTCACATAACACGGATGGTTACGTTATGTAATGGCATAGTTACCTCTTAAGCCAATCACAGTCCTGAATCAATTAACCAATCAGAAATCGTTTAGTTTTAATGGTATAATGTGATTGGTCCATTTCCTTCATTATTACTTACCGTGTCTTCCAATTTGTCTTCCTCCACCCTCCCTCCTCCACCCTCCCTCCCCCTCCTCCACCCCTCCACCCTGTGTCCTTTCTCTATCTCTCCACCCTGCCTCCTCCATCCTGCCCCTCCCACCCTGCCTCCTCCACCCTGCCTCCTCCATCCTGCCCCCTCCCGCCCTGCCTCCTCCATCCTGCCCCTCCACCCTGCCTCCTCCACCCTGCCCCCTCCACCTGCCCCTCCACCTGCCCCTCCACCCCTGCCTCCTCCACCTCGTCCTCCATCCTGCCTCTCCATCCTGCCTCCCCTCCACCCCTGCCTCCTCACCTGCCTCCTCCCACCCCTGCCTCCTCCACCCCTGCCTCCTCCACCCTGCCTCCTCACCTGCCTCCTCCACCCTGTCTCCTCCACCCCTGCCTCCTCCATCCTGCCTCCTCCATCCTGCCTCCTCCACCCCTGCCTCCTCCCACCTGCCCCCTCCACCTGCCTCCTCCCACCCTGCCTCCTCCACCCCCTCCCTCCACCCTCCACCCTCCTCCCCTCCTCCACCCCTGCCCCTCCACCCAGCCCCTCCACCTGCCCCTCTACCCTCCTCCTCCACCCTGCCTCCTCCATCCCTGCCTCCTCACCCCCTCCACCTTCCCTCCCCTCCTCCACCCTCCACCCTGTGTCCTTTCTCTCTCTCCTCCACCCCTGCCTCCCTCCATCCTGCCCCCTCCACCTCCTCCTCACCCTGCCTCCTCATCCTGCCCCTCCGCCTGCCTCCCATCCTGCCCCCTCCCACCCCTGCCCCCTCCGCCCTGCCCCCTCCACCCTGCCCCTCCACCCTGCCCTCCACCTGCCTCCTCCATCCTGCCTCCTCCATCCTGCCTCCTCCATCCTGCCTCCTCCACCTGCCTCCTCCACCCCTGCCCCTACCCTCAGCTGGGTTGACCTGGGGGCGCCTCGTCTCTCAGTATTCTTATTATTTCATTAATTTATTCTACCCGAGAACAGTTTTTCCCTCCTGAGTATAAATTGTTTGTATGAATTTATAACTATATACAGAGTGTGTTGGGGTACAGGGTGTGTTAGAGGCACAGGGTGTGTTGAGAGGTACAGGGTGTGTTGAGGCCACAGGGGTGTGTTGAAGTACAGAGTGTGTTGGGGAGTACAGGGTGTGTTAGTACAGGGTGTGTTGGAGTACAGAGTGTGTTGGGATACAGAGTGTGTTGGGGGGTACAGGGTGTGTTGGGGTACAGGGTGTGTTGGGGATACAGGGTGTGTTGAGGTACAGGGTGTGTTGAAGTACAGGGTGTGTTGGGGGTACAGGGTGTGTTGAGGGCACAGGGTGTGTTAGGAGGCCTGGTGTGTTGAGATAGCAATACGTAACTA
>NW_024746399.1:0-2500 GCF_018991925.1 Homarus americanus | reverse complement strand
AATTTGAGCTTTATTCGTCTTTTTCATGATGATTAAATACTCCTCCCAATTGAAAAAAAAAAGATGAGTTGATGATTTAACCTGACTGTGTACCGTACCTGGCCAGGTGGGTGACGGCGGCTCACTAAGTCAAAATGTATGAGGTATTTCCCCGTCCTACACCGAGCTGCCTTAACTCTACGCTGGTGAAAAATTTGGCGCTTCGAATTATGCAAACCAGAGGTCAAATATTGGCTCAGCTGCTCCGATTCTGCGACATTTCCTCTGATTTATGGAACATTATTGACCATTTCATGCCCCCCCCCCCTCCTGCTGCTGCTCTCAATTTACGAAGAGGAGATTCTAATTTCTTCACTTTGTATTTTTTTTTCATCTATTTACCTTTACTTTTTGTACCTTGATCCGTTTATTGTCTCTTGAATATAAAACACTTAACGTTTCTTATTCATTTCACATTCTGCGTTTTATATTTTGTTCACAATGTTTATATTTTCTCTTCTAATCAGTGTTTGTATCTTTTTCTGACCTTGGTGTTCATTCCTGCTCTTTTTCTGACCTTGGTGTTCATTCCTGCTCTTTTTCTGAGCTTGGTGTTCATTCCTGCTCATTTTCTGACCTTGGTGTTCATTCCTGCTCTTTTTCTGACCTTGGTGTTCATTCCTGCTCTTTTTCTGACCTTGGTGTTCATTCCTGCTCTTTTTCTGACCTTGGTGTTCATTCCTGCTCTTTTTCTGACCTTGGTGTTCATTCCTGCTCTTTTTCTGACCTTGGTGTTCATTCCTGCTCTTTTTCTGACCTTGGTGTTCATTCCTGCTCTTTTTCTGACCTTGGTGTTCATTCCTGCTCTTTTTCTGACCTTGGTGTTCATTCCTGCTCTTTTTCTGACCTCGGTGCTCATTCCTGCTCTTTTTCTGACCTTGGTGTTCATTCCTGCTCTTTTTCTGACCTTGGTGTTCATTACTGCTCTTTTTCTGACCTTGGTGTTCATTCCTGCTCTTTTTCTGACCTTGGTGTTCATTCCTGCTCTTTTTCTTCCTGCTCTTTTTCTGACCTTGGTGTTCATTCCTGCTCTTTTTCTGACCTTGGTGTTCATTCCTGCTCTTTTTCTGACCTTGGTGTTCATTCCTGCTCTTTTTCTGACCTTGGTGTTCATTCCTGCTCATTTTCTTATATTGTTTGTTATATTTTTCGTCTCTAATTTCGTTATATTATTTTAGTATTGGTTGGGTTTTTGATGTTGTGTTGGTGTTCTTCTTATTCGCTCTCTCTCTTACCTTTTTCTCCATCTTTTCCTCCCCCTCCTGTTTATCCTCCTCCTCCTCTTCCTCCCCTATACCCTTAGTCAGTACTCTCGCCACCAGAGAGGACTATGACGGCATCCCAATGTAAACAAACCTTCTCTCGCGTCTATAACATGGGGAAGGGCACATCAGCACCATAAAATCAACCCTATTGCACCATATTGCACCATAATTTAAGAGCCAATAATGGTGGGTAGACAGGTAGGTGCTGATAATGTCTACTAACGCTCGGATTTATGGTATAGCGGTGAAATTTTTTGTTGGTGCTTAATGGTGTGGTTGAGGAATTGTCTCTCATCTAGAGTCTATTAACCGTCTCTCTCTCTCTCTCTCTCTCTCTCTCTCTCTCTCTCTCTCTCTCTCTCTCTCTCTCATTAAGTAGCTCAATATGTCATATTTTCACTTGGCTCGTTCACCACATACGCATTGTATTAAATTCAATCAATGTCATCTTTGACTAAATGGAACAAAGTGCCAGCAACACCATTTTCGCTCTCGTAATGGCATTTTCCGGCACATCGTTGTACAGTTAGTGAAGCAAAATTCGTCGAAAAAACGCAGGGGCGATACATTACTCTCGTCCGGCATGACATACAAACACTTTTTGTTATAATATTATATATATATATATATATATTGTTACGAACCCCTCCACCCAGCACTACGAACCACGCCATCTATTGTCCTGATCTACCTACCCAGCACCCCGAGCAACGCCATCTAGGGACGAGACACGAGTATGACTCGTCTTAGTTACCACTCCGAGGTTTCCCTTCTCCATATCCTGGGTTGCGTCACCTCCTCAGTCTTCTTTGTCAGCTCCAATTCGAGGAGAGGGACTTGGCTCTGGGAAGTGACCACAGGATCATCTATCCTCTAAACCTACGTGCAGTGACTACCTACCGTCTTCTACAATACTCAGCCTTACTCGTCAGCCATCTCAGCTCCTCACTTAAGTACTATTATCCTGTATTAACTCCCCCACGTCCACTTGCTTCGAGATTGTTTTATGTTTATTAATATGTATATACTGTTAATGTTTAGGTTAAGTTTGGTTAAGGGTAATTTATAAGCTGAATATTTTGTTAAGGGATTTATGGTACTCTATTATATACAACGAAAACTCGCATCCTTTGTCTACCCTTTTATAGTCCGATTGTCTTTTTTGTTTTTTATTGTTGTTACCTGTTGGGATCTGG
>NW_024746398.1:0-8875 GCF_018991925.1 Homarus americanus | reverse complement strand
CTGTTATAATCATAGGCGTGGATGTTTGCTATCATGGTCAAGTGGTTGTTATAATCGTAATTAGTAGTTTGTTATAATCATAGTCGTAGTTGTTATAATCATGAGTGGGTGATTTATTATAATCATGGTCGTGGCTGTTATAATCATGGTCGTGGTTCTTATATTCATAAGTAGGTTGATATAATCATGGTGGTGGTTTATTTATAATCATAGTTGTGATTGTTATATCATAATCATGGTTGTTATTATCATGTAGTCGTGCTTGCTATATTCATGGTCTTGCTTATTTGTAATCATAGTCAGTGTTGTTATAATCATGGTCGTGATTATTTATAATCATAATTAAGTGGTTGTTGTAATCATGGTAGGTAGTTGTTATATTCATGGTCGTGCTTGTTGTAATCATAGTCAGTGTTGTTATAATAATGATCTTGGTTGTTATAATCATAGTCGTGGTTGGTGTAATCATGGTCGTGGTTGTTATAATCATGGTCGTAGTTTGTTATAATCATAGTCGTGGTTGATATAATCATGGTCGTGGTTGTTATAATCATAGTCATTAGTTTGTTATAATCATGGTCTTGGTTGCATTTATAATCATTGTCGTGGTTTTATAATCATAGTCGTGGATTTGTTATAATCCCATAGTCGTGGTTGTTATAATCATGGTAAGTGGTTATTTATAATCATGGTCGTGGTTTTTATAATCATAAGTACGGTTGATATAATCATGGTCATGATTATTTATAATCGCCAATCGTGATTGTTATTATCAGTCGTGATTGTTATAATCATGGTCATAGTTGTTATAATCATAGTCGTGGTTGTTATAATCATGGATGTGCATATGATCATAGTGTTAGTTGTTATAATCTGGATTTGTGGTTGTTATAATAATGGTCTTTATTGTTAAAATCATAGTCGTGGTTGTTATAATCATAGTTGTGGTTGTTTATAATCGCCAGATTAGTAGTTGTTATAATCATCGTTGTGGTTGTTATAATCACAGTCGTGGTTGTTATAATCCTGGTCGTGGTTGTTATAATCATGGACGTGGTTGATATAACCAGGGTCGTGAAGTTTAATTATAATCATAGTGCGTGGTTGTTATAATCATAGTCGTTGTTGATATAATCATGGTCGTGGTTGTTATCATCATGGTAAACGGTTGTTATAATCATATTCGTGGCTATTTATAATCATAGTCTCGTGGATGTTGTTATCATGGTCGTGGTTGTTTATAATCATGAGTAAGTGGTTGTTATAATCATAGTCGTGGTTGTTATAATCATGGTCGTGGTTGTTATAATCATAGTGCGTAGTATTTATAATGTGGTCGTGGTTCTTATATTCATAGAGCGGGGTTGATGTAATCATGGTCGTGGTTCATTTATAATCATAGTTGTGATTGTTATTATCATAATCATGGTTGTTATTATCATGAATTAAATTAGCAGTATATTCATGGTCTTGCTTATTTATGTAATCATAGTCAGTGTTGTTATAATCATGGTCGTGTGCCGCCATAATTAAGTGGTTGTAATCGCCAATTGCGTGGTTGTTATATTCATGGTCATTAGTTGTATAATATATAGTCGTGGTTATTATAATCATAATTAAATGGTTGTTATAATCATAGTCGTAGTTGTTATAATCATAAGTAGCGGTTGATATAATCATAGTCAGTGGTTGTTATAATCATAATTAAGTGATTGTTAATATCTTAGTGCATTAGTTTATTTACATAATCATGGTCATGAGTTATTATATTCATGGACGTCTTGTTATATTCATAGTGCGTGCTTGTTGTAATCAAGTCAGTGTTCTTATAATCATGGTCGTAATTGTTATAATGTTATCATCGGATTTGTTATAATCATGGTCTTGGTTGTTATAATCATAGTCGTGGATGTTGTAATCATGGTCGTGGTTTATTTATAATCATGGTCGTGGTTGTTATAAATCATAAGTAGCGGTTGATATTATCATGGTGCGTGATTGTTATAATCATAGTCGTCATTGTTATTATCAGTCGTAGTTGTTATAATCATGGTCATGGTTATTTATAATCATAGTCGTGGTTATTGCATAATCATGGATGTGGATATGATCATAGTCGTATTTGTTATAATCCTTGGTCGTGGTTATTTATAATCATGGTTGTGGTTGTTATAATGCTAGTCGTGGTTGTTATAATAATGGTTTGTTGTTATAATGTGGTCGTGGTTGTTATAATCGCCGAATTAAGTGGTTGTTATAATCATAGTCGTGGTTGTTATAATCATAGTAGTGGTTGTTATAATCATGGTCGTGGTTGTTATAATCATGGTTGTGGTTGTAATAGTCATAGTCGTGGTATTATCAGTCGTGATTGTTATTATCATGGTCATGGTTGTTATAATCATAGTCGTGGTTGTTATAATCATGGATGGATATGATCATAGTCTGTATTGATAATCATGGTCCTGGTTGTTATAATAATGGTCGTTATTATTTATAATCATAGTCGTTGTTGTTATATTCATAGTCGTGGTTGTTATAATCATGATCGTGTTTGTTATAATCATGGTTTGGTTGTTATAATCATAGTCGCATTTTGTTATAATCATGGCGTGGTTGATATAATCATGTCGATTAAGCGATATAATCATGGTCGTGGTTTGTTATAATCATGGTCTTGGTTGTTATAATCATACTCGTGGTTGTTATAATCATGGTCGTTGTTGTTATAATCATAGTCGTGGCTGTTATAATCATGGTCGTGTTTCTTATAATCATGGTGAGTAGTTTGTTATAATCATGGTCGTATTTGTCATAATCATGGTGCTGGTTGTTATAATCATATTCGTGGTTGTTATAATCATGTGTCTGGTTGTTATAATCATGGTCGTGGTTGTTAAAATAATGGTCGTGGTTGTTATAATCATAGTCGTTGTTTTTATAATCAATGGTCGTGGTTGTTATGATCATGGTCGTGGTTGTTATAATCATATTCGTGGCTGTTATAATCATAGTCGTGGATGTTGTAATCAAGGTCGCGGTTGTTATAATCATGGTCGTGGTTGTTATATTTATAGTAGTCGTTTGTTACAATCATGGTCGTGGTTGTTATAATCATGGTGTGGTTGTTATATAATCAGAAGTAGTTGATATAATCATGGTCGTTATTGTTATAATCATAGTCGTGATTTGTTATTATCAGTCGTGATTGTTATTATCAGTCGTGATTGTTATAATCATGGTCATGGTTGTTATAATCATAGTCGTGGTTGTTATAATCATGGATGTGGATATGATCATAGTCGTAGTTGTTATAATCATGGTCTGGTTGTTATAATAATGGTCGTTATTAGTTATAATCATAGTCGTTGTTGTTATATTCATAGTCGTGGTTATAATCATGATCGTGGTTGTTATAATCATGGTTGTGGTTGTTATAATCATAGTCGCAGTTGTTATAATCATGGCTGTAGTTTGTTATTATCATAGTCGTGGTTGTTATAATCATGGTATTGATTTGTTATGTTCATGGACTGCTTGTTATATTCATGGTTGTTATTATACTATTAAATTAGTTGTTATAATCATAATGATAGAGTGGTTGTTGTTTCATGGACGTGCTTGTTATATTCATGAATTAGTGCTTGTTGTAATCATAGTCAGTGTTGTTATAATCATGGTCGTAATTGTTATAATCGCGAATATTAGTTGTTAAAATAAGTAGTGCATTATTTATTTATAATCATGAATTAAGTAGTTGTTATAATCATGGTAGTAAGTGGTTATTATAAAATCGCTTAGTGCATTAGTTGTTTATAATCATGGTCGTGGTTGTTATAATCATGGTTACCAAGTTATGATCATAGTAGTAGTTGTTATAATCATGGTCGTGGTTGTTACTAACCATAGGATCGTGATATAATCATGTTGCAATTTGTTATAATCATAGTCGTGATTTTATCCCAATATAGTCGTGGTTGTTATAATCATGGTCGTGGTTGTTTATATTTATGGACGTGCTTGTTATTCATGGTCGTGCTTATTTGTAATCATAGTCAGTGTTGTTATAATTGCCAGTCTTGGTTGTTATATTAAATATCTTGAGTAGATGGTTGAATTGTAATCCTTAATTAAATTAGTTGTTATAATCATGAGTAAGTGGTTATTGTTATAATCATAGTCGTGGTTGATATAATCGCCAGGTCGTGGTTGTTATAATCATGGTCGTAGGGCTGTTATAATCATGGTCTTGGTTGTTATAACCATTGTAAGTGGTTTTTATAATCATAGTAAATTGGTTGTTATAATCATAATTAAGTGGTTGTTATAATCATGATCGTGGTTGTTATAATCATGGTCGTGGTTGTTATAATCATAAGCGCGGTTGATATAATCATGGTCATGATTATTTATAAATCCTGATCGTGATTGTTTATTATCAGTCGTGATTGTTATGATCCTTAGTCATGTTTTGTTATTTATAATCATAGTCGTGGTTGTTATAATCATGGATGTGCATATGATCATAGTGTAAGTAGTTGTTACTTAATCATGGTTTGTAGTTATTGTTATAATAATGGTCTTTTTGTTATAATCATAGTCGTGGTTGTTATAATCATAGTCGTGGTTGTTGCAAAGAAACATGGTCGTGAAGTTTGTTACCATGATCATCGTTGTGGTTTGTTATAATCACAGTGGTAGTTTGTTATAAAATCTGGTGGGTGGTAGTTTACTAATCATGGTATTGGTTGATATAACCAGGGGTAAGTGGTTGTTATAATCTTAGTCATTGATTATAATCATAATGGATTTGTTGTTATAATCATTGATGCATTAGTTTGTCATCATCATGATGCATTAGTTGTTATAATCATATTCGTGGCTGTTATAATTATAAATTAAATGGATATTTATTTATCATGAATCGTGGTTGTGATAATCATGAATTAAGTGGTTGTTATAATCATAATTCTCGGTTGTTATAATCATGAATTAAGTAGTTTGTTATAATAATCGTAGTAAATTGGCTGTTATAATCATAGTGCCGTTAGTTCTTATAATCATATTGAGGTTGATATAATCATGAGTGCGTGATTTGTATAATCTTAGTTTAGATTGTTATTGTCATAATCTGTAGTTGTTATTATCATGGTCGTTACTTGTTATATTCATGGTCTTGCTTTGTAATCCTTAGTCAGTGTTGTTATAATCGCCAGGTCATGATTATTATAATCATAGTCGTGGTTGTTGTAATCATGGTAGGTAAGTTTGTTATATTCATGAGGTGGTGGTTGTTATAATATATAGTCGTAGTTGTTACTCTTCAATCCTTGGTCGTGATTTATTTATAATCATAATCGATATGTTGATTGCTAATCATGGTAGGTTGATACTAATCATGGTCGTGGTTGTTATAATCATAGTCGTGATTGTTATTATCTTGAATGGTTGGTGCAATGTGGACATGGTTATTATATAAATGGACGTCTTTGTTATATTCATGGTCGTGCTTATTTGTAATGTAGTCAGTGTTCTTATAATCATATTAATTATTATAATCATAGTCGTGGATTTGGTAATCATGGTCTTGGTTATTTATAATCATAGTCGTGGATATTTGTAATCTCATGGTGCATTAAGTTTGTTATAAACTCATTTTCATTAGTTGTTGTTATAATCTTAGGGGTGATACTGCTCATGGTAGTGATTGTTATAATCATAGTGATCATTGTTTTATCAGTCTTGATTGTTATAATCATGGTCATGGTTTATTATAATCTCCTTAGTCGTAGTTGTTACGTAATCATGGATGTGGAAATGATCCTTAGTAAGTATTTTATTTGATCATGGTCGTGGTTGTTATAATAATGTTCTTTATTGTTATAATCATAGTCGTGATTGTTATAATCATAGTCGTGGTTGTTATAATCATGGTCGTGGTTGTTATAATCATGGTTGTGGTTGATATAATCATAGTCGTGGTTGTTATAATCATGGTTTGTTTGTTATAATCATGGTCGTGGTTGTTATAATCATAGTTGATGGTTGTTATAATCATAGTCGTGGTTGTTATAATCGTGGTCGTGAGTTTGATAATGCCATGGTCGTAGTTGTTATAATCATGGTCGTGGTTGTTATAATCATGGTCGTCGTTATTTACCATCATGGTCGTGGTGTTTTACCAATCATGGTCGTGAGCTTTTATAATCATGGTCGTGGTTATTATAATCATAGTCTTGGTTGTTATAATCATGGTTGTGGTTATGATCATAGTAGTAGTTGTTATAATCATGGTCCGTGTTTGTTATAATCATAGGGCGGTTGATATAATCATGTTCGTGGTTGTTATAATCATAGTCGTGATTTTATTATCATAGTCGTGGTTGTTATAATCATGGTCGTGGTTTGTTATATTCATGGAGTCGTGGTGGTTATAAATCGCGGTCGTGGTTACAACTCATAGCTTTACTGTTATAATCTTAGTCGTGTTGTTATAATTATAGTCGTGATTGTTATAATCATGGTCGTGGTTGTTTTAATCATAGTAGTGGTTGATATAATCATGGTCGTGCTTGTTATAATTGGCGGTCGCAGATGTTATAATCAGTAGCGGCTGATATAACTGGCGTCGGTTGTTATAATCATTTCGTGTTGTAATCGCGGTCAGCGGTTGGCAATCATAGTCGTTATTGTTATAATCATGGTCGTGGGCTTATAATCATGGTCGTGGTTGCGTTATAATCATGGCTTCTACGGATATAATCATGGTCGTGGTTGTTATATTCATACCGTGGTTGTTATATCACCCGTTATCGTGGTTGTTATAATCATGGTCGGCTTTTTATAATCATGGTTGTGGTTGTTTAATCATAGGCGTGGGCTGTTATAACTGGCGGTTGTACAGTTGGCACCATATCGGTTGCTATAATCATAGTCAAGCGCCGTTGCCACAAATCATGGTCGGTTGTTATAATCATGGTCGTAAATACATAATCATACCCGTGGCCGTCATAATCATAGTCGTGATGTTGCAAATTGCGGTCGTCGTTATAACGGTCGTGGTTGTTATAATCGTCATGGGTCGTAAGCTGATATATAATCATAGTCGTGGCTATAACTGCTTACAGTAATCTATCGGTTGTTATAACGAAGCGCAGCGATATAATCATGGTCGCATTGTTATAATCATAGTCGTGATTGTTATTATCAGTCGTGATTGTTATAATCATTGCCGCTGGTTATAACGCAGCCGTGGTTGCTATAATCATGCCCTTGCTATATAATCATGGTCTTGGTTGTTATACCATAGTCGTAGTTATAATCATAGTCATGGTTGTTATAATCATGGTTGTGGTCGCCAGACTGCAGTATTAGTTAAGTTGGTAACCGCTGTCGTGCGTTATAATCATTGTCGGTTATTCTAATCATAGTCGTGGCTACAGTAATCATAGTGGTGGTTGTTGTTAACTATGCGAATGCCGTTATAAATCATGGTAGTTTTTAAACATGGTCGGTTGTTACAAATCATAGTCGGTTGTTTAATCATCTTCCGGTTGTTATAACCGCTGTCGCTGTTACAATCACATCGCGGTTGTTATAATCATGGCTTCTCGGTTGTTATGTTCATGGTCGCGGGAAAAGTTGCTAACCATTGTCATCGCGGTTATAATCAGGAATGGTTTGAGCAATCATAGTCGTGGGTCGTTATAATTATGGTCGTGGCTGTTATAATCATAGTCGGTTGTTATAACTGGTATTCGCGGTTGCTATAATCACGCGGTTGTTATAACTATGGTCTCCGGTTATAATCAGTCGTGGTTGTTATAATCATGGTCGGGAGTTATAATTATAGCCTATGGTTAAACGCGTAATCGTGGTTGTTATAATCATGGTCGGTTGTTATAATTATAGTCGTGGTTGTTATAATCATAGTCGTGGTTGTTATAATCATGGTGGTGGTTGTTATAACCGCGGGCGTATTGGTTATAATCATGGTCGTGGTTGTTAGTAATCAGCTAGTCGTGGTTGTTACAATCATAGTCGCGGTTCGTTAGCAATCATAGGGCGTGTTGTTATAATCATGGTCGGTTGCTGCGTAATCATACGTGGTTGTTAATAAATTGGCGTGGTCGTGGTTGTTATAACCATAGTCGTGGTTGTTATAATATGGCCGTGGTTGTTATAAACGCGTCGTGGTTTATTATAATCATAGTCGGTTGTTTTTTTAATCAGGTCGGGGTATATAATTATCAATGTTGTTATAATCATAATGGTTGTACAATCATGGTCGTGGTTGTTATAATCATTGTCGGTTGTTATAACGATAATGTTGTTATAATCATAGGGTCGTGATTGTTATAATTATAGTCGTAGTTAGCAAATCATAGTCGGCGTTTTTGTAATCATGGCTGTACACATATCATGTGTCGTGGTTGAATCATAGTCGTGGTTGTTACAATCAAGTCCGCAGGGTTGTTATAATCATTGTCTGGTTGCTATAATCATATAGTCGGTTGTTAAAACTATAATGTGCTGATATAACCATGGTCGGTTGTTATAATAATGGTCGTGGTTGTTATAATCATAGTCGTTATTGAGTATATAATCATGTCGGTTGTTATACTCATGGTCGTGGCTGCCATAATCATATTCGTGGCTGTTATAATCATAGTCGGATGTTGTTATCATGGTCGGTTGTTATAATCATGGTCGTGGTTGTTAACTTCGCAGTCGGGTTGTTATAATCATGGTCGTGGTTGTTATAATCATAGTCGTGGTTGCTATAATCATAGTCGTGATTGATATTATTCACGTTGTTATAACTGCGGTCGGCTATATATTGGCGAACGGCTTGTTATATTCATGGACGTGGTTG
>NW_024746397.1:0-7272 GCF_018991925.1 Homarus americanus | reverse complement strand
ATATATGGATCCTCGTGTTTCGAAGCCGCATTTGGTAAAACGTTGCTCTGATCAAATAAGCGGCACGGGTGGTCCTCATTAGAGGTTTACGGCGCCTTAAGCTCGTTGAATAGGCTTTGTTTGAAATATAGTAGAGTCTAGGACTGCTTTTATTGTTCCTGGTGGCCCAGAGGTAGCATCCCCCGGTCCCAATTATAAGATCGTGGGTTCAAATCCTGGTGGGGTGAGGTGTTGATTATATGTAGAAGTCCGCATGCTTTATTGGGATAATGAAATATATATGGATCCTCGTGTTTCGAAGCCGCATTTGGTAAAACGTTGCTCTGATCACCTAAACGGCACGGGTGGTCCCCATTAAAGGTTCACGGTGCCAAAAGCTCGTTGAACAGGCTTTGTGTGAAACATAGCAGAGTCTAGGACTGCTTTTAGTGTCCTGGTGGCCCAGAGGTAGCGTTCCCAGTCCACAGTATAGATCGTGGGTTCAAATCCTGGTGGGAATTGAGGTTTGATATAATATAAAGTCTCGTCCTTTATTGGGCCTAATAAAATATATATGGATCCTCAAATGTTTCGAAGCCGGATTTGGTAAAACGTTATCTGGTGTCACCTAAAAGCGGCCTGAGGTGGTCCCATTAAGGGTTCATGACCATAAGGTCTTTTGAACAGGCTTTGTGTGAAATATAGTAGAGACTTGGACTGCTTTTGTGTCCTGGTCTCGCCCAGGAAAATGTATACCCCGGTCCCAATTATAAGATCGTGGGTTCAAATCCTGGTGGGGTGAGGTGTTGATTATATGTAGAAGTCCACATGCTTTATTGGGATAATGAAATATATATGGATCCTCGTGTTTCCAAGCCGGATATGGTAAAACGTTGCTCTGATCACCTAAGGGGCACGGGTGGTCCCGATTAGAGGTTCATGGCGCCATAAGGTCGTTGAACAGGCTTTGTGTGAAATATAGTAGAGTGTAGGACTGCTTTTATTGTCCTGGTGACCCAGAGGTAGCGTTCCCCATCACAATTATAAGATCGTGGGTTCAAATCCTGGTGGGGTGAGGTTTTGATTATATGTAGAAGTCGGCGTGCTTTATTGGGCTATTGAAATATATATGGATCCTCGAGTTTCCAAGCCAGATTTGGTAAAACGTTGCTTTGATAACCTAAGCAGCACTGCTGATCCCCATTAGAGGTTCACAGCGCCATAAGCTCAGTCAACAGGCTTTGTGTGAAATATAACAGTCTAGGACTGCTTTTAGTTTCCTGGTGGTTCAGAGGCACCGTTCCCCGGTCACAATTATAAGATCATGCGTTCAAATCCTGGTGGGGTGAGGTGTTGATTATATGTAGAAGTCTGCGTGCTTTATTGGGCCAATGAAATATATATGGATCCTCGTGTTTCGAAGCCGCATTTGGTAAAACGTTGCTCTGATCAAATAAGCGGCACGGGTGGTCCTCATTAGAGGTTTACGGCGCCTTAAGCTCGTTGAATAGGCTTTGTGTGAAATATAGTAGAGTCTAGGACTGCTTTTATTGTTCCTGGTGGCCCAGAGGTAGCGTCCCCCGGTCACAATTATAAGATCGTGGGTTCAAATCCTGGTGGGGTGAGGTGTTGATTATATGTAGAAGTCCGAGTGCTTTATTGGGCTAATAAATATACATGGATCCTCGGGTTTCGAAGCCGCATTTGGTAAAATGTTGCTCTGATCACCTAAGCAGCATGGGTGGTCCCCATTAGAGGTTCACGGCGCCATAAACTCGTTGAACAAGCTTTGTGTGAAATATAGCAGAGTCTAGGAATACTTTTAGTGTCCTGGTGGCCCAGAGGTAGCGTTCCCAGGTCACAATTAGTAGACCGAGAGTTCGAATCCTGGTGGGGTGAGGTGTTGATTATATGAAAAAGTCTGCATGCTTTATTGGGCTAATGAAATATATATGGATCCTCGTGTTTCGAAGCCGCATTTGGTAAAACGTTGCTCTGATCAAATAAGCGGCATGGGTGGTCCTCATTAGAGGTTTACGGCGCCTTAAGCTCGTTGAATAGGCTTTGTGTGAAATATAGTAGAGTCTAGGACTGCTTTTATTGTTCCTGGTGGCCCAGAGGTAGCATCCCCCGGTCCCAATTATAAGATCGTGGGTTCAAATCCTGGTGGGGTGAGGTGTTGATTATATGTAGAAGTCCGCATGCTTTAATGGGATAATGAAATATATATGGATCCTCGTGTTTCGAAGCCGCATTTGGTAAAACGTTGCTCTGATCACCTAAACGGCACGGGTGGTCCCCATTAGAGGTTCACGGTGCTAAAAGCTCGTTGAACAAGCTTTGTGTGAAACATAGCAGAGTCTAGGTCTGCTTTTAGTGTCCTGGTGGCCCAGAGGTAGCGTTCCCCGGTCACAATTTGAAGATCGTGGGTTTGAATCCTGGTGGGGTGAGGTGTTGATTATATGTAGAAGTCCGAGTGCTTTATTGGGCTAATGAAATATATATGGATACTCGTGTTTCCAAGCCGGATATGGTAAAACGTTGCTCTGATCACCTAAGGGGCACGGGTGGTCCCGCTTTGAGGTTCATGGCGCCATAAGGTCGTTGAACAGGCTTTGTGTGAAATATAGTAGAGTGTAGGACTGCTTTTATTGTCCTAGCGGCCCAGAGGTAGCATTCCCCGGTCACAATTATAAGATCGTGGGTTCAAATCCTGGTGGGGTGAGGTTTTGATTATATGTAGAAGTCGGCGTGCTTTATTGGGCTATTGAAATATATATGGATCCTCGCTTCGGAAGCCGGACGGGTGGAAAAACGTTATTTTGATCACCTAAGCGCACAGGAACCTCTATTAGAGGTCTGGTGAAGCCTAAGGTCGTTGAAACAGGCCAGGTGAAATATAGCAGAGTCTAGGACTGCTTTTATTGTCCTGGTGGCCCAGAGGTAGCATTCCCCTGTCATAATTAGAAGATCGTGGGTTCAAATCCTGGTGGGGGGAGGTGTTGATTATGTGTAAAAGTCCGCGTGCTTTATTGGGCTAATGAAATATATATGGATCCTCGTGTTTCGAAGCCGCATTTGGTAAAACGTTGCTCTGATCACCTTAGCGGCACGGGTGGTCCCCAATAGAGGTTCACGGCGCCATAAGCTCGTTTAACAGGCTTTGTGTGAAATATAGCAGAGTCTAGGACTGCTTTTATTGTCCTGGTGGTCCAGAGGTAGCATTCCCCGGTCACAATTATAAGATCGTGGGTTCAAATCCGGTGGGGTGAGGTGTTTTGATTATATGTAAAAGTCTGCGCTTTATTGGGCTAATGAAATATATAGCGGATCCTCGTATTTCGAAGCCGGATTTGGTAAACGTTGGTTTGATCACCTAAGCTGCACAGGTGGTCCTATTAGAGGTTCATGGAATAAGGCTGTTGAACAGGCTTTGTGTGAAATATATAGAGAGACTTCTGGACTGCTTTTATTGTCCTGGTGGCCCAGAGGTAGCGTTCCCCATCACAATTATAAGATCGTTGGTTCAAATCCTGGTGGGGTGAGGTTTTGATTATATGTAGAAGTCGGCGTGCTTTATTGGGCTATTGAAATATATATGGATCCTCGAGTTTCCAAGCCAGATTTGGTAAAACGTTGCTTTGATAACCTAAGCAGCACTGCTGGTCCCCATTAGAGGTTCACAGCGCCATAAGCTCAGTCAACAGGCTTTGTGTGAAATATAACAGTCTAGGACTGCTTTTAGTTTCCTGGTGGTTCAGAGGCACCGTTCCCGGGTCACAATTATAAGATCATGCGTTCAAATCCTGGTGGGGTGAGGTGTTGATTATATGTAGAAGTCTGCGTGCTTTATTGGGATAATGAAATATATATGGATCCTCGTGTTTCGACGCCGCATTTGGTAAAACGTTGCTCTGATCACCTAAGCGGCACGGATGGTCCCCTATAGTGGTTCACAGCGCCATAAGCTCGTTGAACAGACTTTGTGGGAAATATAGCAGAGTCTAGGACTGCTTTTATTGTCCTAGTGGCCCAGAGGTAGCATTCCCCGGTCACAATTATATGATCGTGGGTTCAAATTCTGGTGGGGTGAGGTTTTGATTATATGTAAAAGTCTGCGTGCTTTATTGGGCTAATGAAATATATATGGATCCTCGTGTTTCGAAGCCGGATTTGGTAAAACGTTGCTCTGATCACCTAAGCGGCACAGGTGGTTCCCATTAGAGGTTCATGGAGCCATAAGGTCGTTGAACAGGCTTTGTGTGAAATATAGTAGAGTGTAGGACTGCTTTTATTGTCCTAATGGCCCAGAGGTAGCATACCCCGGCCACAATTATAAGATCGTGGGTTTGAATCCTGGTGAGGTGAGGTGTTGATTATATGTAGAAGTCCGAGTGCTTTATTGGGCTCATGAAATATATATGGATACTCGTGTTTCCAAGCCGGATATGGTAAAACGTTGCTCTGATCACCTAAGGGGCACGGGTGGTCCCGATTAGAGGTTCATGGCGCCATAAGGTCGTTGAACAGGCTTTGTGTGAAATAT
Source organism: Homarus americanus (assembly GCF_018991925.1). NCBI lineage: Eukaryota > Metazoa > Arthropoda > Malacostraca > Decapoda > Nephropidae > Homarus > Homarus americanus. The sequence goes on along the minus strand of NW_024746397.1, from coordinate 2,747 downwards.
AGTAGAGTGTAGGACTGCTTTTATTGTCCTGGTGGCCCAGAGGTAGCGTTCCCCATCACAATTATAAGATCGTGGGTTGAATTCCTGGTGGGGTGAGGTTTTGATTATATGTAGAAGTCCGTGTGCTTTATTGGGCTATTGAAATATATATGGATCCTCGAGTTTCCAAGCCAGATTTGGTAAAACGTTGCTTTGATAACCTATACAGCACTCCTGGTCCCCATTAGAGGTTCACGGCGCCATAAGCTCATTCAACAGGCTTTGTGTGAAATATAACAGTCTAGGACTGCTTTTAGTTTCCTGGTGGTTCAGAGGCACCGTTCCCCGGTCACAATTATAAGATCATGCGTTCAAATCCTGGTGGGGTGAGGTGTTGATTATATGTAGAAGTCTGCGTGCTCTATTGGGATAATGAAATATATATGGATCCTCGTGTTTCGAAGCCGCATTTGGTAAAACATTGCTCTGATCACCTAAGCAGCATGGGTGGTCCCCATTAGAGGTTCACGGCGCCATAATCTCGTTGAACAGGCTTTGTTTGAAATATAGCAGAGTCTAGGATTGCTTTTATTGTCCTGGTGGCCCAGAGGTACCGTTCCCCTGTCACAATTAGAAGATCGTGGGTTCAAATCCTGGTGGGGTGAGGTGTTGATTATATGTAGAAGTCTGAGTGCTTTATTGGGCTAATGAAATATATATGGATCCTCGTGTTTCGAAGCCGCATTTAGTAAAACGTTGCTCTCATCACCTAAGCGGCACGGGTGGTTCCCCTATAGTGGTTCACAGCGTCATAAGCTCCTTGAACAGGCTTTGTGTGAAATATAGCAGAGTCTAGGGCTGCTTTTATTGTCCTAGTGGCCCATAGGTAGCATTCCCCGGTCACAATTATAAGATCGTGGTTTCAAATCCTGGTGGGGTGAGGTGTTGATTATATGTAGAAGTCTGCGTGCTTTATTGGGCTAATGAAATATATATGGATCCTCGTGTTTCGAAGCCGGATTTGGTAAAACGTTGCTCTGATCACCTAAGCGGCACAGGTGGTCCCCATTAGTGGATCATGGAGCCATAAGGTCGTTGAACAGGCTTTGTGTGAAATATAGTAGAGACTTGGATGGCTTTTATTGTCCTGGTGGCCCAGAGGTAGCATACCCCGGTCACAATTATAAGATCGTGGTTTTGAATCCTGGTGGGGTGAGGTGTTGATTATATGTAGAAGTCCGCGTGCTTTATTGGGCTAATGAAATATATATGGATCCTCGTGTTTCGAAGCCCCATATGGTAAAACGTTGCACTGATCACCTAAGCGGCACGGGTGGTCCCCATTAGAGGTTCACGGCGCCATAAGCTCGTTGAACAGGCTTTGTGTGAAATATAGCAGAGTCTAGGACTGCTTTTATTGTCCTGGTGGCCCAGAGGTAGCATTCCCCGGTCACAATTATAAGATCGTGGGTTCAAATCCTGGTGGGGTGAGGTGTTGATTATATGTAGAAGTCTGGCGGCTTTATTGGGCTAATGAAATATATATGGATCCTCGTGTTTCGAAGCCGGATTTGGTAAAACGTTGCTCTGATCACCTAAGCGGCACAGGTGGTCCCCATTAGTGGTTCATGGCGCCATAAGGTCGTTGAACAGGCTTTGTGTGAAATATAGTAGAGACTTGGACTGCTTTTATTGTCGTGGTGGCCCAGAGGTAGCATACCCCGGTCACAATTATAAGATCGTGGGTTTGAATCCTGGTGGGGTGAGGTGTTGATAATATGTAGAAGTCCGAGTGCTTTATTGGGCTAATGAAATATATATGGATCCTCGTGTTTCGAAGCCGCATTTGGTAAAACGTTGTTCTGATCACCTAAGCGGCACGGGTGGTCCCCATTAGAGGTTCTGGGCGCCACAAGCTCGTTGAAAAGGCTTTGTGTGAAATATAGCAGAGTCTAGGACTGCTTTTATTGTCCTGGTGGCCCAGAGGTAGCATTCCCCGGTCGCAATTATAAGATCGTGGGTTCAAATCCTGGTGAGGTGAGATGTTGATTATATGTAGAAGTCCAAGGTATTTTTATTGGGCTAATGAAATATATATGATCCTCGTGTTTCGAAGCTGTGACGGTAAAACGTTGCCTGATCACCTAAGCGGCACGGTGGTCCCTATAGTGGTTCACAGCTACCACAAGCCTGAACAGGTTTGTGTGAAATATAGTAGAGTCTAGGACTGCTTTTATTGTCCTGGTGGCCCAGGAGGCATGCCTCGTCACAATTATAAGATCGTGGTTTAAATCCTGGGTGGGGGTGAGTGTGTTGATTATATGTAGAAGTTCGAAGGCGTTATTGGGCTAATGAAATATATATGGATCCCTGTTTCCGGCCGATTTGCAAACGTTGCTCTGATCACCTAAGCGGCACAGGTGGTCCCTATTAGAGGTTCATGGAGCCATAAGGTCGTTGAACAGGCTTTTTGTGAAATATAGTAGAGACTTGGACTGTTTTTATTGTCCTGGTGGCCCAGAGGTAGCATACCCCGGCCACAATTATAAGATCGTGGGTTTGAATCCTGGTGGGGTGAGGTGTTGATTATATGCAGAAGTCCGAGTGCTTTATTGGGCTAATGAAATATATATGGATACTCGTGTTTCCAAGCCGGATATGGTAAAACGTTGCTCTGATCACCTAAGGGGCACGGGTGGTCCCCATTATAGGTTCATGGCGCCATAAGGTCGTTGAACAGGCTTTGTGTGAAATATAGTAGCGTCTAG
>NW_024746396.1:0-5304 GCF_018991925.1 Homarus americanus | reverse complement strand
AAAGAGCGAGAGATCGATCTCTCTCGACAACAACTGCCATGGATCGGTTCTCAAGGAAGCTGAGGATTAGAAACAAAGTGGGGAGAGAAACCAAAAGAGGGAAGTTTAGGAAAGCAAAGACTTGTGCCATACCCCTGTCAAATGGCTTGGAGATGTCGAGATTACGACGAAAGTTTCCATAATCCCTAAGAGAGGATGCACCAAAGATGGGTGCAGTAGGAGAGCAGATCATCAGTAGATCTCGCCTGGCGAAAGCCATACTGGTGATCCGACAAAAGAGAAAGGCTGGGCGTTCAAGGTGACGAAGAAAATGGAGTTCAAGATAGTTTCGAAAAATCTTAGAGGGGATGAAGTTAGGCAATGTGGGTCGATAGTTAGAGGGATTAGAGTGGTCACCCTTCTTCGGGGTGGGCTGAATCCAAGGCATTCTTCCAAGAAGAAGGAAAAGTTTGGGTTTTGAGGCAAAGGCGAAAGAGGCGAGCAAGCACAGGGCCAGAGCTTCAGCACACCCTCAGAACACGAGGGGTTCCGTCCGGTCCATGCGCCTTACTCACTTCCAACCTGGATGTAACACACCAGCAACCCTACGAGTGAGATTATAGAAAGTATAGGTTCCTAGTAGGAGTATCAGGGTAGGAGGGGCAGAGTGGGAATCGTCTAAGGTGGAGTTAGAGAATAAGGTGCCTATCTCGCACCTAAATCTAAATCTGTCTTAATTTAAAACCATTGCTAATGGTTCGCTCCTGGTTGATAGTTTGAGTTTCTTTGTTATATCACCTTTGTTTTAGCCCAGACTCCATTTATACACCTCGATCATATCGCCCCTCACCTCTACGTCTCGAGGGAGCGCAAATTAAGATGATATAACCTGTCTCTTGCACTCAAGGTTCCTAATGCCCGGATTAGTCTTGTTATTCTCTTCTGTATGCTTTCCAGGGATTCTATATCCATTCTTGTAATACGGTGACCAGAACTGAACTACGTAATCCAAGTGAGGTCTCACAAGCGCAAGATATAGTTTTAGGATAACCTCGCTAGTCTTGCAACTAACACTCCTTTGTATGAACCTGGGCAAGCTTTTGTTAGCCTTGTTTCGAGTAAATACACATTGTTGTCTGGGGCTAAAGATTCCTACTTATCATTACTTCCTAAATATTTCACAGTCGGATTTCTCTAGAACATCATTGTTCATCTGGTATCTGGTTGTTCTGTTTACATCTCCTAGGCCAGTGGTTCTCGACCTGCGCTATGGACCTCAAGGAGCCACGGCAAGAATTTAGGGAGCCACGGCGAGCTGTTATAAATTGTACGTTTCCAAATACGTTGGAATCTGAATTAAACAAAACTTGTATTACTTATTTTGACTTGGCAGAAGAGAATGTTCATTCTTTTTTGTCATTTTGTTTAATCATAAACGACAATACAATGTTAATATTTACAAACTCTGGTGCTATTTTTTATCTTTTTTATTTTTACTCATCATTTACATTTTACAGGTCCAGTACTCAATTCAGTGCCAGGCGTTGACCGATGCTGAACTGGACTTGTTCAGTACGTGTCCGTGTGTCATCCCTTTGCAAGTGGTGGATCGGACCAAATGATTCAGTCTGGCCTGTGATACCATCACGGAAACAGTGGAGTGTATTGTCGCTGAACCATATATTGTGTTTGAGTTCGACTCTGGGCATAATACATTCCGTAATTGGTGTTTCTTATTTTGTTTCATAATCCATGTGGTCGCTGCTTTACGCGGGTGAAATATTTGTACACTTCCTTTATTAATTATTTTCCCTTATTTATTGGTGCCATTGTTGTTACTACTCATTCTTTACTTATATAATCCTACCATGTTTAGTGCTAAATTGGTATGACTCACTATTCTTCCCTATTCCAAGTTGGGCAGTGCTTGTCAAAGGAGGGCGTGTTCTGCTTACAGAAGTACACCTCCAGCTTCCTAGCTTGAGTGTGAATGTTTGCCTGTGTGCATGTTTCTGTGTATGACTGTATGTGTGCTTTATGTGTGAGTGCATGGGCGTGTTATGTATGTGAATGTGTGTGTGTGTGTGTGTGTGTGTGTGTGTGTGTGTGTGTGTTTGCCATTCTAACTCTTGTCCTATTTATCTGTCCTTCTTATCATTCTTAGTCTTTAATACTTGTCTGTTTTGTCTGTTCTGGGAGAAAATGAAGGGGCCACAAGGATGTTGGAAATCTCAAGGGGGAATGGAGGAAAAGGTTGAGAACCACAGCAGTGTGATGTAGAGGAGGTCCTCATATTCCAAATTGCTGTGGATCAATTGACTGATAAATTCTAGCAAATGCCCACACAAAAACAAAGTCTTCACAGAGTAGACTGGGTATGGGGGTAATGGCAACTGACCTGAGGTCGTTAGGGGACTGTGGGGTGGTGATAGTCAGTGGTGTATGATAGTCTGTGTTGTATGATAGTTTTGTATAAGAGTGTAGCATGATAGTCAGTTTTGTATGGAAATCAGTGTTGTATGATAGTCAGTTTTGTATGGAAATCAGTGTTGTATGATAGTCAGTTTTGTATGGAAATCAGTGTTGTATGATAGTCAGTTTTGTATGGAAATCATTGCTGTATGATAGTCAGTTTTGTATGGAAATCAGTGTTGTATGATAGTCAGTTTTGTATGGAAATCAGTGTTGTACGATAGTCAGTTTTGTATTGGAAATCAGTGTTGTACGATACTCAGTTTTGTATGGAAATCAGTGTTGTATGATAGTTAATGTTGTATGATAGAAGTGTTGTGTGATAGTCAGCGTTGTATGATAATCAATGTTGCACTATAGTTAATGTTGTATGATAGTCAGTGTTGCATGCTAATTAGTGTTGCATGATAGTCAGTGTTGTATGATAGTGTTGCATGGAAGTGTTGTATGATAGTCATTGTTGTATGCTAGTCAGCGTTGCATGGTAATCAGTGTTGCATGATAAGCAGTGTTGTATGAAAGTTAATGTTGTATGATAGTCAGTGTTGCATAATAGTAAATGTAGTATGATAGTTAATGAAGTATGATAGTCAGTGTTGCATGACAGTGTTATATTTTACTGTTTGTGAATGAATTACCCTGTCTTATTTCACATCTTGCTTGAGTTTGAAACTCGGATGTTTCGAAACTAAAGATTCATTTTACACGAGCTGTTGTGAGAGGCCGGCAAGGTAGGCCGCGTCACTCGCCGGGACCTGCCTCGCCGCTGACACTTGTCCACTGTGTGAGTACGAGTAATAATTAATATATATGTATATAGATATATGCATATAGTATGTTTAACAAAGAAGAGGTATTCTTAACTGGTGTTGCAAGTAAATAGTTTATTTAATACGAAACTAAGGACGTGTTCAATCCTTCAGCTTTTTATGTATGGAGTGGCGGAGCTGCTGCAGTGTGGTGGTGTGGTGACCGTGTGGCCTGCCGCTAGCGACCTACAATAGCTAGCTGGTATAGCGTGTTACCTCGCTAGGATTTGTGTGTGCCACTAGCCCACTACAGCAACTTTACAACATAGTGCTTACACCCTCGATGATGGGTGCGGCCTCCAGTGTAACCAAGGGTATTTGAAGTCCAGTTATACTGCCAGACGTGCGCAGTACACAGTTGGCCAGAAACGCCAAGTGACACCAGGCCCCACCTCTCCCAGCCATGATTCATATTTTGTATGGTCTCCTTAATATGCTCCCACTATTCTTAATTTATTATTGTTAATACATTTATGTTTTTATACTCATTTTTATTTTTCCTTTGGTACAATCATTCATACAGTAGTTGAAGGATAAATGCAGAGTTAATCATAATTGGTGTGAAGATCTAACAACCGTTAACGAATACCTTGATACTGTTGTATGGTAGTCAGGTTTGTATGATAGTCAGTGTTGTATGATAGCAAGTCAATGTTAAATTATAGTAAGTGTTTTATGTTAGTCAATTTTATATTCTAGTCAGTGTTGCATAATAGTGTTGTATAAGAGTCAGTTTTGCCTAATAGTCAGTGTTGTATGATAGTCACTGTTGTATAACAGTCAGTGTTGCATGATAGAGTTGTATAAGATTCAGAGTTGCATGATTGTCAGTGTTGCTGATAGTCAGTGTTACATGTTAATCAGTGTTGCATGATAGATAGTGTTGTATGCTAATCAGTGTTGTATGCTAATCAGTGTTGCATGAGAGTGTTGCATAATAGTCAGTGTTACACGAGTGTTGCATGATCGTTAGAGTTGTATAATAGTCACTGTTGTATAACAGCCAGTCTTGCATAATAGTATTGTATAATAGTCATGTGTATGCTTGTCAGTGTTGCATGATAGTGTTGTATAAGAGTCAGTTGTATGATAGTCAGTGTTGCATGATAGTCAGTGTTGTATAATAGTCAGTCTTGCCCAAGAGCCCGTTTCGTATGATAGTCACTGTTGTATAGCAGTCAGTATTCCATGATAGTGTTGTATAAGAGTCAGTGTTGCATGATAGTCAGAATTACCTAATAGTCAGTGTTGCATGATTGTCAGTGTTGCCTAATAGTCAGTGTTGTATAATAGACAATGTTGCATGAGAGTGTTGCATGATAGTCAGTGTTGCATAATAATAATAATAATAATAATAATAATAATAATAATAACAATAATAATAATAATAATAATAATAATGATAATAATAATAATAATAATTAACGGTTTATTAAGAAAATATGGCAGCCCGAAGGCTAAAAATATACAATGAACAGAGATGATATGTTTCATATGGTGAAATCGGGGAGTGGGTCACTTGATTGACAAAAGCTTTCAAAACAGAAACATAAGAAATATAGAGTCAACATATAGATTAACTTTAGATCTGGTACTGTGGGAGCTGGTCTGTAGACATTCTTGTGACCTTATGTGGGCACCAACAAAGTCCTCCCCATTGTCTTGATGGCAGTTGTACCTGACTGCTAAGCCGCTACTTCGCTGCAGATGTACCACGTGGTCCGGGTGGATCCTCCAGCACACACAGGGTGTTGGAGATGGTTCTTGTTCCTCATATGATGGAGTTAGGAATTCATAGTTCCTCACCTCGGTGGAGTAGGGAGTCCTCATTTTTCTCCTGGTGTAGTTTGGAGTGTTCCTTGGCTTCTCATCCAGTGTTGGGGGTGGCGAATGTACTGCGGGCTGGGTGCGTCAGGTCAACAATGGCCGCTAAGTACTGATTGTCTCTTTAACAATAGACAGTATTGTATGATAGTCAGCGTTGCATGATAGTGTTGCATGATAGTCAGTGTTGCATGATAGTCAGTTTTGCATGATAGTGTTA
>NW_024746395.1:0-15559 GCF_018991925.1 Homarus americanus | reverse complement strand
ACATTATTAAAATATTTGTACAGAATGACGAAGACGCCGACCTATTCCACTCCCCAGCATTGAACAAAAAACTAAAAGACAATGGCTTAACGGTCCTCAGCTCACCCGAATACCGCGCAAAATGCACCCTCATATGTAGAAAAGTCATCCCTCATATCCTTGACAATCCTAACCTATTGACAGAACTCAACACACACAACACCTCCCAAATGACATATGCAGCCCGGATGGGAACTCTCCCAATGTTGAAAATCACTATAGCTACACAAACTGACGCCATCAAATTGAAATCCAACGGAATAAAATTCAGCAATAACATCATCCCCTCACATAACATTGAATTCCAACACTACATTCCAGTTCACCAATGCTACAACTGCTATCAATTTGGACATACCACCAACCGTTGCAGTAACACACTAACTTGTTCAAAATGTGCCAATCAAGGCCACTCATACAGAAACTGCACTGCCACTGTTACTAAATGCTGTAATTGTAAAGGCCCACACTCTGCCGTCAGCAACAAGTGCCAAATCAGACTCGATAACAGCACAACACCACTCCCTCCCCGCCGACCCTCACCTCCTACTGCATCCACAGCACCACCTCCTCCTCCCCACCACTCACTCCCTACTGCCACGACCCTCCCCACCCGCACTTGCTGGACCAACAACCTGACCGCCCCCCTCCCCTCCCCCGACACTGACGCAAAAATCACCACCATCATACTTCTGGCACATACCCTAAGCAACGGTAATAGATCACTTTTTCTAAAACTGGTAATTGAGGGTTTGAAGGCTAACGGCCTCCCTACCACAAACATTCCTGACTCCTTGAGAACCGGTCCCGACCTCATCTTCCCTACTACCGCCATCTGACCGTACCAACATGCCCCCCAATTTCCAGAGAATCCACTGTCTCCTCCTCCTCCTCCACTTCTGCCATGCCCACACCTGACTTATCTCACCAATCTACCATTACCTCAGCCTCCATCATGCCCCTCCCACCCTCCAGAGTAATCAGTCCAAAACCTCCCGGCCCCTCCTTCTCGACCTTGCCTACACCTGACTTCTCTCACACGACTACCATGAACTCCCGGACCACAAACACCCAGACCAAAATCAATCCTCCCCGAACACCTCAAACACCCAAAACGAAAATGGCAGCCCATCCCCCCACAGAACTAGTAGTTAAGACCCCTAGATCAAAGAGGAAGAACACCTCCCCCCTTTCTCCCTACACACCTGACAGCAAAAGAATTATACAATACACACATCCAACAAAATCTATAATCAAAGTAGATCTATTCGGCACTACCTTAAAGGAAACGGGAAACAACCCCGACACGAACCTAGCACACTCCCCTCTCCCCCCCAACTCCCCCACACACAGTCACGTAACCGCCCATCCCTCACCTACATATACCACACACAGACCACGCTCACAGTCACTCGACAATTTAGATCTCATCCCTGCACCCCAGAATTTCAATCTCATAAGTAACCAAGAGGAAACTAAACACATCCATACCAACATGATCACCATTATGCAATTCAACTGTAGAGCATATCATTCAAACAGACACGCCATCTCTCTCCTCCTATAAGAGCACAACCCACACATTCTCCTCAACTCAATCTACACAAGCACCAAAATCAAGCACTTCAGCTACACAAGCAGACAATCACCCCACGAACTACACGAGGGCGTTGCAATCCTCATCAGATCCTCCATCAAACACTTCATGGCTGCCAAGATCTACACTCAACACGGACAGATAATCATCTGCACAACATACTCAAGACCAAACACTTTTATTCCCTTCACAGACCTAAACTCCATCTTTAACACCACACACCTACCTGTAATACTAATGGCCGACCTCAATGCGCACCACACCGCATCCCAACACAACCGCATCGACCCCCATGCCCAACAACTACACACTCTGGTCACTCACAAAAACCTTCACCACATTGGACCTTTCTTCCCCACATTCTACGCTGCTCACGGCAAAGGCACACCAGACATCGTCATCACTAACACTCCTGCCCTCCAATTCTAACACTACATCACTACCGGCCCCCTATCAGGCTCAGACCACATACCCATCACTCTTCACCTCTCCAACAATCCCATCCTCCTCCCAACACCCACACCTCAATACCAGTATCAACACGGAGATTGGGATGCCTTCCAAACCACACTCTCTGAACAACAATACACACTCAACCTCGAACACCAACCCACTAGGATGATTGAGGAAACCTGGACACACCTCTTCAACATTATCACCGCCATAGCAGATACCCACATTCCTAAACACCGGTTCAAGAGAAAATACTCCTTCACACCCTCCATAAGAACTCAACGCCTACTTCACTGCTACAGGTCACGATTCGAACTAATAAAACTTAACCTAGCACCAGTTTACGCAGACATCTCCACACTAAGAACACACATCATCCACAGCCTCCGACAAGACCATGACGTTCACTGGGCAAAACTCGTAGAGGCTGCCCAGGAACACAGAACACATACAGTAACCCCCGAGAATTTTGGCAAAGGATCGCCAAGCTGAGAGGAACAGCAAAACCCCCCTTCGATCACCCACTAGTAAACGGCAGGAAAATCAATGGGCCAGATGACGTAGCACAAACACTAAAACAACACTGGGAACACATTTACCACCCACACCCCCCCACACAATAAAGGCACATTAAACCACATAAACAACATCACCACACAAATGCAAACACTACACGACAGAACAACTCCTGACAACACAATAGATACCTCCACACTTACACGGAACCACATCCTCACTGCTCCTTTCACTCCAGCAGAAGTCAAACAAGCACTAGACAGAATCAAAAGGAAAACACCAGGCGACAGCAATATAGGTCAAGCAATCCTTAAGCACCTGCCCCCAGAAACAGTCACAGCCATTACATACCTCTACAACACCCAACTGGCTATGGATACTTCCCAGTTTTTAAGACAGCCACAGCCGTCATGATACCAAACCAAATAAAACCCAACAGATCCTCAAACTACAGAGACCGATCAAATATACTAAAGTCTTAGGCAAAACTTTTGAAAGACTATACAACACTCGCCTCAGATACCACCTTGAAGATGAACAACTATTGTCTTACAAGCAATTCGGATTCAGGGCACACCACTCAACTCAAGACGCACTCAACATAATGACAAACTACCTTACATGAACAAAGGAGCATACAAGACAGCACTCATCACAAAAGACGTACAAAAAACCTTCGACACTGTTTGGCACGACGGACTAAAGTATAAGATATGCACCAATTTTAACCTCCCTCAAAAATCACAACAATTACTATGCAACTTCCTAACAGACAGAAAAATGGGGATAAAATTCATACCTGCCTACTCTGACCACTTCACATTGCAAGCAGGAGTCCCACAAGGATCAGTCCTGTCCCCAACACTATACATTCTTTACACAAATGACTTACCCGACCCCTTACACATCGACTCTCTGACAATACAGTACGCCGACGATGTAACCCAACTCGTCAGACACTACACAAGTCTTGACCACCTAACAGAGAAAGCACACAGGGAGCTAGAACAAGTTACACAATGGGAACTCCTATGGCGAATACAAACCAACCCTAACAAAGCACAAATCACTTATTTCGGCACCAAAAGACGAAAACCACATCACATTTACCTAAACCCCTACATCCACCACCCTACACCCATAACTGTCAAACGAACAAACACAATCCTAGGAGTCACATTTAACGCCACCCTCACCATGACACTCCACGCCAAGATGAAGTCAGCGATCACAAACAAAACACTCGGAAATATACAGAGATTCAGAACCGCATCAATCAAAACCAAAACACACCTATTCAAAGCCCTCATACGCCCACTATTGACTTATGCACCTAACACACTCCAGCTAGCAGCACCATCAAACGCCAAGAAACTTCAAGTCAAAGCACGAAGATTCATCTATAACACACACTGGTCATCCTTCACCCCAAACAGACATCTACATGAACTCAGCTCCCTCCCTCCACTCAACATCTACTGGAGACAACTAGGAGACAAGCAAATAGAATCACACCTCACTACTTACCCTCAATGGCAGGGATAATTCGACAGCATCATACTTCCACGCAGATTCAGAAACAGGAATCCCTCCATGCTAAACAGACCAAACACACCCCTCCCACCTCCCTTATATTTATAACTCCCATATCAAACCCCAACTTCCCTATAACCACACCCAACAACTTCCCCAGAAATCAAACCTAACACCTCCCCTAACCCACACCCAACCACTCCCCCTAACCTAACCCAACTAACCTAACCTTACCTGACTTACCCAACCTCTGTTAAAAAAAAACATAAAAAAAAAAAAAATTGTATATAAATAAATTTAACCCATACAACTATTCATTAGCCTGATCCTGCCCCAGCTATACAGAACAACCACCTCCCTCCTCATCCCCCTCAATCAAACCCCACGCCCCCAAACTCACACCCAAACACCACACCCGAGTAAAACCCTACTCAAAAAAAAAAAAATTGCCAACCCACTCAACCTGCTAACACCCCCCCAAAAAAATTATCAATCCCCCCAAAAAACTATCAATCCCCCAAAAATAAAACTTAACAAACCCACATAAATCAAATCACCCTAAGAAATCCTACTATACTATAAATCAACCTAACTAACTCCAAAAGCCCCCCCTCTCCCCCCCCAAAAAAAATCCCAACAACTCACCATACCTGACCTTACTAACAATTATCCTCCTTCCCCCTCACCCCTTACTATATTGACACACACACACACACACAACAACCCCCCTTAAGCAATCCTAATTCAGCACACATCAACATACTACCTCCACCCCAACCAATCCCCAAATACAACTCCCCCCTAGAGAACTAGAAAATGCTAGTGACAGGGGGGAAGGAGGTTCAGAGGAAGAATAAAGATAGGATGGAAGTGAATTTTAGAAGGAGAGAACAGGTGCAGTGGCTAAACACCGCTTGCGTGAGGGGGTAGGCAAAATGCCCTTGAGGGTGCAACAACAACAATCAGGACGAGGCAGAGGGAGGGCGGGAGCAGGTCCGGGCAAGCAAAGGGCCAACGCAGGTGTTCTGATTGTCGTCTTAGCAGGCAGTGTTGGTAAAACGTAGGAAGAACCGCCCCGCCACGGCGGCGGCGCAAGCCGAGAAACGCAGGTGGACGGACGCACAGGCAGCACACGATCAAATCAAACAGAGAAGGTGAAAATATAGAAATTTTGCTAGTCGTAGGGTTGTTTGGAGAGAGATGAAGGTAAAGTCTTTGAGCTGTGTCAAAGAGGAACGGAGCGAGTTGGAGGAAGGGTTTTTTAATCTTTGAGCTTGAAATGTCAAAGTATTCATAGTAAGGAAGGATGAGCGTATCGTAGGAGAGTTTTTAGTAATAGCGGCAGACAGATTTGAGCTTTTTTGTCAAATTATGAACGGAGACGAGAATGAGATATAGGTTGAGTGGTTTCAGTCTAGAGTTAGGTCAATTTTATTAAGAATTGGATGTCACAGACGTTGGGTATGTTTGATTAGGTTCTGAGAGTTGTGGGTCTTTTAGCTATGTCAGAGAGAAATGGAGAGAGTTGGAGGAAGAGTTTAGAATCTTTGAGTTTGAAATGTCAAAGTATTCGTAGTGAGGAAGGATGAGTGTATCGTAGGAGAGTTGTTTAGTAATGGCAGGAGGCAGATTTGAGCTATGTCAAATTGTGAACGGAGATGAGAGTGAGATATAGGTTGTTAGGTTTCAGTCTTGAGTTAGGTCGATTTTGGTAAGGTGGCTTTGTCTGGCGGGGGGGGGATGTTGTGTTTGGAGATTGGTTGAGGGAGGGGGGGAGTTTGTGTTTGGGGATTGATGGGGGTGGCGGTTGTATGTTAATTTAAGGTGAATTAAAATTGCTTAAGGGGGGTTGTTGTGTGAGTGTGTATGTGTTTGCATGTAAATGTAAGGGGAGAGAGGGAGGGTTAGGATAATGTTATAAGGTCAGGTATGGTTCGGTTGTCGGGAGGAGGGGGGAGGAGAGGAGAGGAGAAGGGAGGCGAAAGGGGGAAAGGGGGGCTTTGGAGGTTCTTGGGTTAATTTATGGTATGGTAGGATTTCTTAGGAATGATATGTTTTGTGTTGCTAATGAATAGTTGTATTGCGTCATATGTTTTTATTTATTTATTTATTTATTTTATTTATTTATTTATTTATTTTTATTAGGAGGGTCAAAGGGGCTTGTTAGAAAGGTCGGGTATATTAAGTTTTTATTTTGGGAGGATTGTAGGTATCGATTTCTAAGAGGGGTTGTGAGTAAGGTTGGGTGGGTTAAGTTTTTCTTTTGGGAGGATTGTAGGTTTTGATTAGTGATTGGATAGTGAGTTAGCTTTTTTTTTTTTAGGAGGATTATGAGTAAGGTTGGGTGGGTTAAGTTTTTCTTTTGGGAGGATTGTAGGTTTTGTTAGTGGTTGGCAGAGTTGGGTTAATTATTGCATTCTCTCTTTCTTGCAGGTATTGTGAGTTCTGGCCCCATTCTTGAGGGAGAGGGTTTGTGTACAGGTACATTGCACCCCTCCCCGACCTTATTGGCTAAGAGAGGCGTTCAATGTCGTCTGCAATTTGGTACCGTTTTTATTAGGTACACCTCTCCGACCTTATTGGCTAAGGGAGGTGCCCATAAAACAGTGTTGGTAACATTCTTGAGGGAGAGGGCTTGCGTAGGCACTGTGGAACTCTCACCAACCTCATTGGCTAAGGGAAACGTACATGTCATTTGAGTTAGTATGGGATGGGTAAGTTAGGTATTTGTTTTGGGAGGAGTGATAGGGTGTGGTTAGTTAATGGTAGAATGGTTATTTTTTATTTTGTGTGGGATTGCTAGTAACGGCTGGGTATGTTAGGTTTTTGTTTTGGGAGGAGTGATAGGGTGTGGTTAGTTAATGGTAGAATGGTTATTTTTTTATTTTGTGTGGAATTGCTAGTAATGGCTGGGTACGTTAGGTTTTTATTTTGGGGGGATTGTTAGGGGGAGTGTTAGTGCAGGTTGAGTGGTTTAGTTATTTATTAATTTATTTATTTTTTATTTTTTTGTCAGAGTGGTCTTGAGTTTGAGTTGGTGGCGTGGGGTTTGGAGTGAGGGGAGAATTGGTCTTAAGTTAGGTTAGGTGGGAATCGTTGGGTGTGGGCTGAGGAGAGGTTAGGTTGATTTGGTTAGGTTGGGTGGGAATCGTTGGGTGAGGGTTAAGGAGAGGCTAGGTTTTAATTTGGGGGGAAATTGTTGGGTGTGGTTATAGGGAAGATATTAATACAAGGGAGGTGGGAGGGGAGTGTTTGGTCTGTTTAGTACTTAAAGATAGAAATTCTGAGGTGCAGGGATGAGGTCTAAATTGTCGAGTGACTGTGAGCGTGGTGGTGGTATGAGTGTTGTGTATGCAAGTGAGGGAAGGGCAGTTACGTGACTGTGTGTGGGGGAGTCGGGAGGTTGAGGGGAGTGTGCTAGGTTCGTGTCGGGGTTGATTTCTGTTTCCTTTGGGGTAGTGCCGTATAGGTTTACTTTGATTATTGATTTGGTTGGATGAGTGTATTGAATAATTTTTTTGCTGTCAGGTGTATAGGGAGAAAGGGGGGAGGTGTTCTTCCTCTTTGGTCTAGGGGTCTTGACCACTAGTTCTGTGGGGGGAAGGGCTGCCATTTTATTCTTGGGAGTCTGGGGTGTTAGGGGAGGATCGGGTTTGGTTTGGGTGTTCGTGGTCCGGGAGTTCAACGTAGTCAAGTGGGAGAAGTCGGGTGTAGGCAAGGTCGAGGTGGAGGGGCCGGTATGTTTTGGACTGATTACTTTGGGGGGTGAGGTAATGGTAGAATGGTGAGATAAGTCAGGTGTAGGCATGGCAGAAGTGGAGGGGAGGAGGGAGACAGTGGATTCTCTGGGGGGTGGGGGGGGCATGTTGGTACGGTCGGAGATGGGGGCAGTGGGGAAGATGAGGTCGGGACCGGTTCTGAAGGAGTCAGGAATGTTTATGGTAGGGAGGCCGTTAGCCTTCAAACCCTCAATTACGAGTTTTAGAAAAAGTGATCTGTTACCGTTGCTTAGGGTATGTGCCAGAAGTATGATGGTGGTGATTTTTGCGTCAGTGTCGGGGGAAGGGAGGGGGGCGGTCAGGTTGTTGGTCCAGCAAGTGCGGGTGGAGAGAGTCGTGGGAGTAGGGAGTGAGTGGTGGGGAGGAGGAGGAGGTGCAGTGTGAGGTGAGGGTCGGCGGGGAGGGAGAGGTGTTGTGCTGTTGTCGAGTCTGATTTGGCACTTGTTGCTGATGGCAGAGTGTGGGCCTTTACAATTACAGCATTTAGTACAGTGGCAGTGCAGTTTCTGTATGAGTGGCCTTGATTGGCACATTTTGAGCAGGTTAGTGAGTTACTGCAACGGTTGGTGGTATGTCCAAATTGGTAGCAGTTGTAGCATTGGTGGACTGGGATGTAGTGTTGGAATTCGATGTTATGTGAGGGGATGATGTTATTGCCGAATTTAATTCCGTTGGATTTTAATTTGATGGCGTCAGTTTGTGTAGCAGTAGTGATTTTTAACATGGGGAGAGTTCCCATCCGGGCTGCATATGTCATTTGGGAGGTGTTGTGTGTGTTGAGTTCTGTCAATAGGTTAGGGTTGTCAAGGATATGAGGGATGACTTTTCTACATATGAGGGTGCATTTTGCGCGGTATTCGGGTGAGCTGAGGACCGTTAAGCCATTGTCTTTTAGTTTTTTGTTCAATGCTGGGGAGTGGAATTGTTCGGCGTCTTCGTCATTCTGTACAAATATTTTAATAATGTCGTCATTGGTGAAGGAACGGATTTGGAAGATCAAAGTCAGCTGGAAAATAAGTGAGGCGAGGTCCGTGCACGGTTGGATGGTACGGTCCACTTTGAGTTTAATTGAAGGCATGTTAACTGTTTGAATTGGAGAGTTATGGAGATCTCCCCTAACAAATTGTCCCTAATTTCCTGCGCCCCTCACGTAGGGGAGGCCCTGCACTATCACAGAGGTCCCCAGGCGAATCGGCAGGCTGTGCTGACCCCCCGTCCTTCACACAAACACGCACTAGCGAGGTGTGGGGACAGAGGGCGTTTCCAGACGAATACTCCCCTGTACGTCAACTGACAGGGGAATAGGTCCTTTCACGGCACGGAAGATAAAGGTTAGAGTGGTAGAAAAAGGTCTGAAAACTTACTGCTGACTCTTTCTTCACACCAAGCCCCTCAGCAGCATTCGGGGTTCCTAAGGGAGGTCCGATACTGTAGGAGAGGCTCAATGTGTCGATTGAATCAACAGAATTGTCAGTTGGAGAATGGAGTCAGGTGCTTGTGATTTCCAAGGTTGGTGGGAAGGTGGGAGAGGTCCCAGAACTAGCGAATCAGCTATGTCCGTTTGATCTCCGGCTTCCCCGTCGCTCTGCGTGTCTGCTCTCTGTGGTGGTCCTGGCTCCAATGATGCGTGCAGATACGATACGAAGTCATTAGTTAAGAGGTGAAAGAAGATTATTAGGAATTGAAGAAAAAGTGGTGAAACTGAAATACAGTAGGAGTAGAAAGAATCTGGGCTCAACCAGATCGCTTCATCTTTCTTATTGGTGTTTTGTCTTTGTTCTGCTCCCTTGGGTCGTCAGACCTTTGTATTAATATTGGTTTATTTATATAATGCTGCTTATTATATTTTTATTTTGTTATTGTTGGAGTTAGTGAGCCCGCCCAGGTCCTTGTGTAACTGGGAGGGTAGTCACATTTTTTTTTTTCTAAGGTGTTAGTTAAGTGTTAGTTGTGTTAGTCTAAAGGTACACTGTATGGAGAGGCCTGCCAGGTTCTTAGTGGAGCTGGTAGGTCACTCTCATCTTTTATTCTCTCTATTAATGTTTTATGTGTATATGTATATTGGGGCAGGAGGTGGTTCAATTACTTCTTCCTGGCTGATGTAGCTGGGAGGGTAATCACATTATTATTGTTATTAATTTTATTATTATATATGGAGTTAGTGAGGCCGCAGGTCCTTGTGTAGCTGGGAGGGTAGTCTATTTTTTTTTTTTTTTTTTTTTTTTTTTTTACTGAAGATGTTAGTTAAATGTTAAATGTTAGTTATGTTAGTCTAAAGGTACACTGTATGGAGAGGCCTGCCAGGTTCTTAGTGGAGCTGGTAGGTCACTCTCATCTTTTATTCTCTCTATTAATGTTTTATGTGTATATTGGGGCAGGAGATGGTTCAATTACTTTCTTCCTGGCTGATTTAAACCAACTGTGTTCTTGGAATTCTTCGTTGTCTATATTATTTATCCAATTTTGATATGTTTCTGTGTTAAGTTCAGTCACTTTTTTCCAAATATTTGCAGCTTTGTTGTGTATATCTACATTGATTGCTAAGAGGTTTGCTCTCTTGTGTAGCTGTTCATTATTGATGTGGTCTGTATATTTTATGTTATATATAAATCTGAGGGCTATATTTTGTACTGTTTGTAACCTTTTAATGCACGTTTTACTAAGGGTGTTCAATGGGATAGTGGGTAGTCCATAATTGATTTGAACAAGGGCAATATAAATCTTTCTTTTGTTATTAATGCTAAGGTTCTTAAAGCGTTTTTTGATAATCTTATTATTCTTGCCTGTCGTTCTTTATCTTTTAAGTATGTTATATATCCTCTTTTGTTAGTTTAATCCAGCATCCTATCCCCCAGACAAAGCCTTACATAAATACTACAAATCTCTAGAACCAAATCAAACATACCCAACCTCTGTGACATCCACTCTCATAAAATCGACCTAACTCAAGATTGAAACCAACCAACCTATAACTCATTCTCATCTCCGTTCATAATTTGGCAAAAAAGCTCAAATCTGTCTCCTGCTATTACTAAAACTCTCCTACGATTCGCTCATCCGTCCTTACTACGAATACTTTGACATTTCAAGGTCAAAGATTCAAAACTCTTCCTCCAACTCGCTCCGTTCCTCTTTGACATAGCTCAAAGACTTTACCTTCTTCTTTCTCCAAACAACCCTACGACTAGCTTCATTTTCATTTTCACCTTCCCTGTTACTTACCGTGTGTGCCTGTGCGTCCGTCCACCTGCGCTTCTCTGCTTGTGCCGCCGCCGTGGCGGGGCGCCAACTTCCTCCACTTTGCCAACACTGCTGGAGCTAAGACGACAACCGGAGCACCCGCGTTGGCCCTTTGCCTGCCCGATCCTGCTCCCGCCCCACCTCTGCCTCGACCTGATTGAGATTGTTACACCATCCGGGCACATTGCCTACCCCCTCACGCAAGCGGTGTTTAGCCACTGCACCTATTCTCTCCTTCTAAAATTCACTTTAATCCTCCCTTTATCCTTCCCCTGAACCTCTTTCCCCCTGTCACTAGCTTTTATTCATTCATTCATTTGGGATGTGATGTAATTTTAAGTTAAAATTAGAATAAGAGTCAGAGAGTAGAAAGGACAACGAATGAGAGAACTTGGTGGGCGTGGTTTAAACTTGGTGATTCCTGATTGGTTAGTTTACGAGAGCTGACGTGTTTTTCACTCGCTAGCTTATAAATATGAGCGCTGATTTTTTTTTTACCATTCATCACGTTATTGCTAATCTGATCGAACCAAAACTCTAGACTCCTAGTTGTCATGTCTGGCCGCGGACAAGTAAACCGGAATAGGCCTCGCAAGACTGCCTCTCATCGTGCGGGCCTGCAGTTTCCTGTGGGTAGGATTCATCGTTACCTCAAGGCTAGCCTGTTCAAACAGCGTCTTAGTTTCCAATCGTCTGTGTACCTGGCAGCAGTACTCGAGTACCTCTGTGCCGAAATCCTTGAACTTTCGGGCAACTTGGTATTAGAAAGCAAGAAGGTTCGCATCACCCCGCGTCACATCTTGCTCGCTGTCCGCCACGACACTGAGCTTAGCCAAATGCTGGAAGATGTGACCATACCTGAGGGGGGAGTTGTGCCTCACATCCAACCCGTTCTTCTGCCCAAGAAACAATCCGCCTTCAAAGAGAAATAATTGGATGGCCACAGCAAAGTACTGCACTGTCGTCTTCCTCTGTGAAGTAAAAATGAAAAACCAGAAAAAAAAATAACATTACAAAAATAAAGACAAAATTCGAAAACTAAAACTTAAAAAAAAAGCCCCAAATGGGGCGCACACATATAAAGAGAAAAGATAGATAAATAAAATAAATTATCTATTGATGTTTCAGGTATACGTATTATTGTTCCTACGAGACATTATTTTGTTTCTTTATATTATTGGAACCAATATAATATTCATCAATAAATCAAACATCTATAAAAACAGTAAAGAGTAATATTGTTAAATTATATAAACCAATACAATTTAACTTTGAATTTGGTACTTTCAAGTATTCGGTATTTTAGGTTGGAGTTGGACATTGCGAAGTAAAGTTTAATATATATGACTGACAGTGCAACAGATATTGATATTTTTTTCTTGCATACTTAAACGTGATTGGTGGATTTCAGTTCAAAATTTTACTGTTTTCACAATACAGTATTCAACCAATCAAATTATTGCTTTGTCTGTTCCGACCGTTAATATTTTGTTGCAATGCCCAGGCACCCATGTCAGCACTATATTCTTGGCACACGCATGTAGTTTATTAATAATGTTGTCCTCTACCTCATTGCTGGGTCTTAAGGTAATGGCGCTAAATCCAACCTTTAATCTTAACTCTCCTTCCTTGCCACCTAACCAGAAGTCCTAAGGAATCGATCAAAACAAATCTAACCAACTCCCTTAACCCACGACATAAAAATTTTTTACAATGGTGTCAAATACTCTGAGACTCTACTGCAACCTATTGCTTTCTAAACGCAGTTTCAGGTCTTCCCCCAAAACGCAACGTAAATAACCTAGTATTGAAATTAAATGATGCTCCTATTAAAATTCCGACCTCAATAAAATTTATCGGTATTCATTGTGACCGGAAATTAACGTGAAAAACAAACAAACACATTAACTAGCTTGAAAGTACATGCCTAAAAATCACAATCATCCTGAAAGTTTTCTCAGGCACTACATGGGGAGCTGATAGGAAATCTTTATTAATGGTGTATAAGACCTTGATCAGATCGAAACTCGACTATGGATGTCAGCTGTAAGCATCGGCATGCGACACCACACTCGCAAAGCTGACAAGAATAAAGAACCGATGCCTTCATTTATGTCTGAGTGCCTACAGGTGTACACGTATAGAAAGACTGGAGGTAGAGGCTCACGTCCCCCCACTACACTTCAGGAGGGATATGTTGACGTTAAGATACGGGCTGACTGTGACTAGGAGCCACCGGAGGAGTCAGCACTCTCTAACCCTCTCTCACCATGAACGGTTACGAGTTTGATAACGTGGCGCGGATACGTCCGGATACGCCGACCTGCCCCAAGAAATTAAACCTCCTAGTTCTCAAGAAGTTCTTTGAAACTAATGAGATCATGAGGGTCACCAAGGTGGAACGACTGAAGCTCCATGGTGACATCAAGATCACCTTCGACGAGATCCCAGACATCAACGGCATTGCGGCGTATGTATCTTTAAATAATTTAGTTAAATATCGTTCACGTCAGAAACGGTCATTATGAATAAACTCATTTAGAAAAACATCATTACTCAGGACGAAATCGGATGGGTTTGCAACAGCCAATCAGCTGTAACTCTTGAGGAGGGGGCGGGGCATCTTTTCTCAGCTGGGGAAAAAACGCGTTTTTTTTCTAGGCTTAATCATATATTATAGTGGATAAACGGAACAAGTGGCAGAGGAGAGTCTTAAATCGTGGTTGTGTCTTTCAATGTTGCTATTTGGTAAACGTGTTATATAAGGGTATGTTTTAATAATGAATTCTCTCTCGCTATCTACCACCCACCGACCATGGCACTGTAAATAAAATGTGTATTTCTTTTTTTTTTATATATATAAACGAACTGTTCTGACGTTAAGGACGTTACTCTACTCCTCCTTGAAGTAAATTTTTCAAGTCTAATTTAGGATTTTCCAAGGGAAAAATGTGAAGTATCGCCCCAGCCGAAAGCTACTTATTCAAGCACTGTGATTGGTCAGTATGGCATCGCGCCAAGCTGACCAATCACAGCCAGTGGAGCAGGAGACTTTGAGGTGACAGGTCCACCGCGTACTGTACCAACCCGGGGAGATACTTTTTTTCATATTTACCGTAATTGATGACTTACGCTCTAACTCAGAATACGCAATGAAGATTTGACTTAGTGAAGCGTATTACTACATAACAACACCAATATCCTTTCAGTCTTTGTTTATCTAGACGAAAGGTTCCCAATTTTAGCAAACTCCCTTCCCGATGGCTGTATCCGTATAGTCTTTTCTTACTTCCACTCTCCTTCATACTAGCTAACAACAGTGCACTCGTGTTGGTCCAGGCCGCAATATCACGAGGAATCACACGAAACATATTTTTACCCAACATTTTTTTTTATTTTACCCAAACAAAAAGGACATCAATTCATACCGTTCAATACTAAGGCGACTTTACTACAAAATTGATATATAATTTTGGTAACTTTTTCACTACAGGTACACCATTTTCTAATTTACGAACACCAAACGACCTTATTCAGCTCAGAGGGAAACCCGTACACAAAAGATTAATATCCACTTAACATTATCTTATCAACTTGAGTAAGACACCAAGATATAATATCCCTTAACTTAATCATAGAAAAAAAAAAACATTGAAGCATTTACCTCATAAAACAAAAAAAGAATGTGACAATATTCATGAGTTACTGAGTTATTAGTCTGAGCTTTCCTTCCCATTAATTTTTTTAAAAGCGCAGCTGCAATATTACAGACCTTTACTTTTACATTTATTCTCTTCATAACTGTATAGGTCCCATTCCTTGGCCGTCCGCCAGACCTTGTGCCAGGGTGCTGGTATCCATTTCGAAGACGTTGATAGATACGTTCCACCGTTGTGTCCGCCATGGGAGAACCCCAACTTCCATGTGGAAACATCGTGGCTTCCAGGAGGGAAGAATGACCTTCATCCTGAGCTCCTGAAGCAACTTTTCTATCAATTTCTAGAAGGATATAGCGCCTATACTCACGTGTACACAGACGGGTCCAGGACAGACGACAACGTTGGGGCCGGAATCTGGAGCAGAGACGGGGGGTGGGGGGGGGTGGAGCTTCCTCCTGCCGCGGCATACAACCATATTCACTGCAGAGTTGTTTGCAATAAATAGAGCCATTAGTATTGCAATAACAAACGATGATTTCAGACTCTATGTCCGCTCTTAAAGCAATTCAAAGTGGTGACACTACCAGCAATGAGGTACAGGACAACATCATTAATAAACTACATGAGTGTGCCAAGAATATAGTGCTGACATGGGTGCCTGGGCATTGCAACATTCGGGGCAATGAACAGGCAGACAAATTAGCAAAAGCGTCTGTGGGTCTCAGGGAGACAACCAATATACC
>NW_024746394.1:0-9978 GCF_018991925.1 Homarus americanus | reverse complement strand
TATAACAAAGGCCATTGGTCAAGTATAAAAAGTCCCCTGGTCGAGTATAACAATGTCCCCTGGTTGAGCATAACAAACTCCCCTGATCGAGTATGACAAAGTCCCCTGGTCGAGTATAGCAAAGTCCCCTGGTCGAGTATAACAAAGCCCCCTCATCGAGTATAACAAAGGCCCCTAATCGAGTATAACAAAGTTCCCTGATCGAGAATAAAAAAGTCCCCTGATCGAGTATAACAAAGTCTCCTGGTTGAGTATAACAAAGTCCCCTGATCGAGTATAACATATCCCTTGTTCAAGTATAACAAAGTCCTCTGGTCGAGTATAAAAAAGTCCCCTGATCGAGTATAACAATGGCCCCTCATCAAGTCCAAAAAAGGCCCCTAAGCGAGTATAACAAAGTCCCCTCATCTAGTATAACAAAGGCCCCTGATCGAGTATAACAAAGGCCCCTCATCGAGTAAAACAAAGTCCCCTGATCGAGCATAACAAAGCCGCCTCATCGAATATAACAAAGTCCCCTCGTCGAGTATAACAAAGTTCCCTGATCGAGTATAACAAAGGCCCCTCATCGAGTATAACAAAGTCCTGTGGTCGATTTTGCAAAGTACCCTGATCGAATATAACAAAGTCCCCTGGTCGAGTATAACAAGTCCCCTAATCGAGTATAACAAAGGCCCCTCATCGAGTATAGCAAAGTCCATTGGTCAAATATAGGAAAGTCCACTGATCGACTATAACAAAGTCCCCCGATCGAGTTTAAGAAAGGCCTCTGGTTGAGTATGACAAACTCCCCTGATCAAGAATAAAAAAGTCTCCTGGTCGAGTATAACAAAGTCCCCTGATCGAGTATGACAAAGTCCCCTGGTCAAGTATAGCAAAGTCCCCTGGTCGAGTATAAAAAAGGCCCCTCATTGAGTAAAACAAAGGCCCCTAATCGAGTATAACAAAGTCCCCTGATCGAGTGTAACAAAGGCCCCTCATTGAGTATAACAAAGTCCCCTCATCGAGTATAACAAAGTCCCCTTATCGAGTATAACAAATTCCCCTTATCAAGTATAATTAAGTCCTGGTCGAGTATAACAGCACTTGATCGAGTATAAGAAAGTCCTGGTCGAGAGTATAAAAAAGTCCCCTAATCGAGGGTACCAAAGGCCCTCATCGAGTATAACAAAGTCCTCTGGTCGAGTATAAGAAAGGCTTCTTGGTCGAGTATGACAAATTCCCCTGATCAATTATAAAAAAGTCTCCTGGTCGAGTATAACAAAGTCCCCTAATCGAGTATGACAAAGTCCCCTGGTCGAGTATAGCAAAGTCCCCTGGTCGAGTATAACAAAACCCCCTCAACTAGTATAACAAAGGCCCCTAATCGAGTATAACAAAGTTCCCTGATCGAGATTAACAAAGTCCCCTGATCGAGTATAACAAAGTCCCCTGGTTGAGTATAACAAAGTCCCCTGATCGAGTATAACATATCCCTTGTTCAAGTATAACAAAGTCCTCTGGTCGAGTATAAAATAGTCCCCTGATCGCGTATAACAAAGTCCCCTGGTCGAATATAACAAATGTCCCTTGATCGAGTATAACAAAGGCCCCTCATTGAGTATAACAAAGTTCCCTGATCGAGAATAACAAAGTCCCCTGATCGAGTATAACAAAGTCCCTGGTTGAATATAACAAAGTCCCCTGATCGAGTAAAACATATCCCTTGTTCAAGTATAACAAAGTCCACTGGTCGAGTATAAAAAAGTCCCCTGATCGCGTATAACAAAGTCTCCTGGTCGAGTAAAACAAAGTCCCCTGATCGAGTATGATAAAGTCCCCTGGTCGAGTATAACAAAGTCCCCTGCTCGAGTATAACAAAGGCCTCTCATCGAGTATAACAAAGTCCATTGGTCAAGTATAAAAAAGTCCCCTGATCGAGTATAACAAAGTCCCCTGATCGAGTGTAACAAAGTCCCCTGATCGAGTATAACAAAGTCCCCTGGTTGAGCATACAAAGTCTCCAGATCGAGCATAACATATCCCCTGATCGAGTATAAGAAAGTACTCTGGTCCAGTATAAAAAAGTCCCCTGATCGCGTATAACAAAGTCCCCTGGTCGAGTATAACAAAGTCCCCTGATCGAGTATAACAAAGGCCCCTCATTGAGTATAACAAAGGCCATTGGTCAACTATAAAAAGTCCCCTGGTCGAGTATAACAATGTCCCCTGGTTGAGCATAACAAAGTCCCCTGATCGAGTATAACATATCCCCTCATCGAGTATAACAAAGTCCTCTGATCGAGTATAAAAAAGTCCCTTGATCGCGTATAACATAACCCCTGATCAAGTATAACAAGGTCCTCTGGTTGAGTATAACAAAGTCCCCTTTTCGAGTATAACAAAGTCCCCTGATCGAGGATAACAAAGGCCCTTGGTCGAGTATAACGAAGTCCCCTGATCGAGTATAACAAAAGTCCTTTGATCGAGTATAAAAAAGTCCCCTGATCGAGTATAAAAAAGTCCCCTGGTCCAGAATAACAAAGTCCCCTGATCGAGTATATAAAAGTCCCCTGGCCCTGTATAACAAAGTCCCCAGATCGAGCAAAACAAAGTACCCTGATCGATTATAACAAAGTCCCCCGGTCGAGTATAGCAAAGGGCCCTGATTCAGTAAGACAAACTCTCCAGATCGAGTATAACAAAGTCCCCTGATCGAGTACAACAAAGCCCCCTGGACAAGTATAACAAAGTTCCCTAATCGTGTATAACAAAGTCCCCTTATCGAGTTAGCAAAGTCCCCTGATCGAGTATAACAAAAGTCCCCTGATGGAGTATAACAAAGTCCCCTGATCGAGAAAAACAAAGTCCCCTGATCGATTATAACAAAGTCCCCTGGTCGAGTATAACAAAGGGCCCTGATCGAGTAAGACAAAGTCCCCTGATCGAGTATAACAAAGTCCCCTGATCGAGTATAACAAAGCCCCCTGGACGAGTATAACAAAGTCCCCTGAACCGAGTATAACAAATTCCCCTGATCGAGTATGACAAAGTCCTCCAGTCGAGTATAAAAAAGTCCCCTGATCGAGAATAACAAAGTCCCCTGATCGAGTATAACAAAGTCCTCTGGTCGAGTATAAAAAAGTTCCCTGATCGAGTATAACAAAGTCCCCTGGTCGAGTATAAAAAAGTCCCGTAATCGAGTAAAACAAAGGCCCCTCATCGAGTATAGCAAAGTCCATTGGTCAAATATAGGAAAGTCCACCGATCGAGTATAACAAAGTCCCCCGATCTTTTATAACAAAGGCCTCTGGTCGAGTATGACAAAGTCCCCTGATCAAGTATAAAAAAGTCTCCTTATCGAGTATAACAAAGTCCCCTGATCGAATATAACAAAGTCCCCTGGTCGAGCAAAGCAAAGTCCCCTGGTAGAGTATAACAAAGCCTCCTCATCGAGTATAACAAGGGCCCCTAATCGAGTATAACAAAGTACCCTGATCGAGAACGACAAAGTCCCCTGTTCGAGAATAACAAAGTCCCCTGGTTGAGTATAACAAAGTCCCCTGATCGAGTATAACATATCCCGTGATCAAGTATAACAAAGTCCTCTGGTTGAGTATGACAAAGTCCCCTGATCAAGTATAAAAAAGTCTCCTGGTCGAGTATAACAAAGTCCCCTAATCGAATATAACAAAGTTCCCTGGTCGAGTAAAGCAAAGTCCCCTGGTCGAGTATAACAAAGTCCCCTAATCAAGTAAAACAAAGTCGCCTGATCGAGTATAACAATGTCCCCTCATCGAGTATAACATATCACCTGATCAAGTATAACAAATTCCTCTGGTCGAGTATAACAAAGTCCCCTGATCAAGTATAAAAAATCCCTTGGTCGAGTATAACAAAGTCCCCTGATCGAGTATAACAAAGTCCCCTGGTCGAGTATAGCAAAGTCCCCTGGTCGAGTATAACAAAGTCCCTGATCGAAAGTATAGCAAAGTCCCCTGGTCGAGTATAACAAAGCCCCCTCATCGAGTATAACAAAGGCCCCTAATCGAGTATAATAAAGTCCCCTGATCGAGTATAACAAAGTCCCCTGATCGAGTATAGCAAAGGGCCCTGATCCAGTAAGACAAAGTCTCCTGATCGAGTATAACAAAGTCCCCTGATCGAGTATAACAAAGTCCCCTGGACAAGCATAACAAAGTTCCCTGATCGTTTATAACAAAGTTGCCTAATCGAGTATAATAAAGTCCCCTGGTCCAGTATAACAAAGTCCTTTGGTCGAGTATAAAAAAGTCCCCTGATTGCATATAACAAAGTCCCCTAGCCGAGTATATCAAAGTCCCCTGATCGAGTATAACAAAGGCCCCTCATTGAGTATAACAAAGGCCATTGGTCAAGTATAAAAAGTCCCCTGGTCGAGTATTACAAAGTTCCCTGATAGGGTATAACAAAGTCCTCTGGTCGAGTACAAAAAAGTCCCCTGGTCGAGTATAACAAAGTCCCCTGATCGAGTATAACAAAGGCCCCTCATCGAGTATAACAAAGTCCCCTGATCAAGTATAACAAAAAGCCCCATCATCGGGTATAACAAAGGCCCCTAATCGAGTATAACAAAGTCCCCTGATCGAGTATAACAAAGTCCCCTGATCGAGTATAGCAAAGGGCCCTGATCCATTAAGACAAAGTCTCCTGATCGAGTATAACAAAGTCCCCTGATCGAGTATAACAAAGTCCCCTGGACAAGTATAACAAATTTCCCTGATCGTTTATAACAAAGTTCCCAGATCGAGTATAACAAAGTCCCCTGGTCCAGTATAACAAAGTCCTCTGGTCGATTATAAAAAAGTCCCCTCATCGCATATAACAAATTCCCCTGGTCGAGTATAACAAAGTCCCCTGATCGAGTATATCAAAGGCCCCTCATTGAGTATAACATAGGCCATTGGTCAAGTATAAAAAGTCCCCTGGTCGAGTATAACAAAGTCCCCTGATTAGGTATAAAAAAGTCCTCTGGTCGAGTATAAAAAAGTCCCCTGATCGAGTATAACAAAGGCCCCTCATCGAGTATAACAAAGTCCATTGGTCATGTATAAAAAAGTCCCCTGATCGAGTATAACAAAGTCCCCTGATCGAGTATAAAAAAGTCTCCTGATCGAGTATAACAAAGGCCCCTCATCTAGTATAACATATCCCCTCATCGAGTATAACAAAGTCCTCTGATCGAGTATAAAAAAGTCCCCTGATCGCGTATAACATAACCCCTATCCAAGTATAACAAGGTCCTTTGGTTGAGTATAACAAAGTCCCCTTATCGAGTATAACAAAGTCCTCTGATGGAGGATAACAAAGGCCCCTGGTCGAGTATAACGAAGTCCCCTGATCGAGTATAACAAAAGTCCCCTGATCGAGTATAACAAAGTCCCCTGATCGAGTATAAAAGTCCCCTGGTCCAGTAAAAAAAAGTCCCCTGATCGAATACAAAAAGTCCCCTGGCCCTGTATAACAAAGTCCCCAAATCGAGCATAACAAAGTCCCCTGATCGATTATAACAAAGTCCCCCGGTCGAGTATAGCAAAGGGCCCTGATCCAGTAAGACAAACTCTCCAGATCGAGTATAACAAAGTCCCCTGATCGAGTGCAACAAAGCCCCCTGGACAAGTAAAACAAAGTTCCCTGATCGTGTATAACAAAGTCCCCTTATCGAGTTTAACAAAGTCCCCTGATCGAGTATAACAAAGGCCCATGTCGAGTATATCAAAGTCCCCTGATCGAGTATAACAAAAGTCCCCTGATGGAGTATAACAAAGTCCCCTGATCGAGTAAAACAAAGTCCCCTGATCGATTATAACAATGTCCCTGGTCGAGTATAACAAAGGGGCCCTGGATCGAGTAGCATGTCTCTTGATCGAGTATAACAAAGTCCTCTGATCGAGTATAACAAAGTCCCATGGTCGAGTATAGCAAAGTCCCCTGGTCGAGTATAACAAAGTCCCCTGATCGAGTATAACAAAGTCCCCTGATCGAGTATAGCAAAGGGCCCTGATCCAGTAAGACAAAGTCTCCTGGTCGAGTATAACAAAGTCCCCTGATCGAGTATAACAAAGGCCCATCATTGAGTATAACAAAGTCCATTGGTCAAATATAAAAAAGTCCCCTGGTCGAGTATAACAAAGTCGCCTAATCAAGTATAACAAAGTCCCCTGATCGAGTATAACAAAGTCCCCTCATCGAGTATAACATATCACCTGATCAAGTATAACAAATTCCTCTGGTCGAGTATTCCAAAGTCCCCTGATCGAGTATAACAAAGTCCCCAGGTCGAGTATAACAAAGACCCTGATCGAATATAACAAAGTCCCCTGATCAAGTATAAAAAATCCCCTGGTCGAGTATAACAAAGTCCTCTGATCGAGTATAACAAAGTCCCATGGTCGAGTATAGCAAAGTCCCCTGGTCGAGTATAACAAAGTCCCCTGATCGAGTATAACAAAGTCCCCTGATCGAGTATAGCAAAGGGCCCTGATCCAGTAAGACAAAGTCTCCTGATCGAGTATAACAAAGTACCCTGATCGAGTATTACAAAGTCCCCTGGACAAGTATAACAAAGATCCCTGATCGTTTATAACAAAGTTCCCTGATCGAGTATAACAAAGTCCCCTGGTCCAGTATAACAAAGTCCTCTGGTCGATTATAAAAAAGTCCCCTGATCGCATATAACAAATTCCCCTGGTCGAGTATAACAAAGTCCCCTGATCGAGTATATCAAAGGCCCCTCATTGAGTATAAAATAGGCCATTGGTCAAGTATAAATGTCCCCTGGTCGTGTATAACAAAGTCACCTGATAGGGTATAACAAAGTCCTCTGGTCGAGAATAAAAAAGTCCCCTAATAAGTATAACAGAGTCCCCTGGTCGAGTATAACAAATTCCCCTGATCGAGTATAACAAAGGCCCCTCATCGAGTATAACAAAGTCCATTGGTAATGTATAAAAAAGTCCCCTGATCGAGTATAACAAAGTCCCCTGATCGAGTATAAAAAAGTCCCCTGATCGAGTATAACATATACCCTCATCGAGTATAACAAAGTCCTCTGATCGAGTATAAAAAAGTCCCCTGATCGCGTATAACATAACCCCTGATCAAGTATAACAAGGTCCTCTGGTTGAGTATAACAAAGTCCCCTGATCGAGTATAAAAAAGTCCCCTGGTCCAGTATAACAAAGTCCCCTGATCGAGTATAAAAAAGTCTCCTGCCCCTGTATAACAAAGTCCACAGATCGAGCATAACAAAGTCCCCTGATCGATTATATCAAAGTCCCCCGGTCGAGAATAGGGCTCTGATCCAGTTAGACAAACTCTCCAGATCGAGTATAACAAAGTCCCCTGATCGAGTGCAACAAAGCCCCCTGGACAAGTATAACAAAGTTCCCTGATCGTGTATAACAAAGTCCCCTTATCGAGTTTAACAAAGTCCCCTGATCGAGTATAACAAAGGCCCATGTCGAGTATATCAAAGTCCCCTGACCAAGAATAACAAAAGTCCCTTGATGGAGTATAACAAAGTCCCCTGATCGAGTAAAACAAAGTCCCCTGATCGATTATAACAAAGTCCCCTGATTGAGTATAACAAAGGGCCCTGATCGAGTAAGACAAAGTCCCCTGATCGAGTATAACAAAGTCCCCTGATCGAGTATAACAAAGCCCCCTGGACGAGTATAACAAAGTCCCCGGAACCGAGTATAACAAATTCCCCTGATCGAGTATAACAAAGTCCTCTGGTCGAGTATAAAAAAGTCCCCTGATCGAGTATAGCAAAGTGCCCTGATCGAGTATAATAAAGTCCCCTGGTCGAGTATAATAAAGTCCCCTAATCGAGTAAAACAAAGGCCCCTCATCGAGTATACAGCAAAGTCCATTGGTCAAATATAGGAAAGTCCCACCTTCCGGAGTATACCAACGTCCCCCGATCTTTATATAACAAAGGGCCCTGGTCGAGTATAACAAAGTCCCTCAATCGCTATAAAAAAGTCTCTTATCGAGTATAAATAAAGTCCCCTTGATCGAATTATAACAAAGTCCCTGTCGAAAGTGGCAGCAAAGTCTCCTGGTCGAGTATAACAAAGCCCCCTCATCGAGTGTAACAAAGGCCCCTAATCGAGTATAACAAAGACCACTGATCTAGTCCAAAAAAGGCTCCTAATCGAGTATAACAAAGTCCCTTAATCGAGTATAACAAAGGCCCCTGATCGATTATAACAAAGTCCCCTGATCAAGTATAAAAAATCCTCTGGTCGAGTATAACAAAGTCCCCTGATCGAGTATAACAAAGTCCCCTGCTCCAGTAAGACAAAGTCTCCTGATCGAGTATAACAAAGCCCCGTCATCGAGTATAACAAAGGCCCCTAATCGAGTATAATAAAGTTCCCTGATCGAGTATAACAAAGTCCCTTGATCGAGTATAACAAAATTCCCCTGGTCGAGTATTGCAAAGTCCCCTGATTGAGTATTACAAAGCTCTGTTAGAGTATAAATAAATTTCGACTGGAGTATTACAAAGCCCCCTCATCGAGGCAGTATGTTGGAAGGCCCCTAATCGAGTATAACAAAGTCTTGATCGAGTATACCAAAGTCCTTGATCGGGAGTATAACAAAGTCCCCTGGTCGAGTATTAAAAAGTCCCTGATCGAAAGTATAACAAAGCCTCCTGTTAGAGTATAACAAATTCGCGGATCGAGTAAAGCCTCATCGGAAAGTATAACAAAGGCCCCTAATCGAGTATAACAAAGTTCCCTGATCGAGTATAACAAAGTCGCCTGATCGAGTATAGCAAAGGGCCCTGATCCAGTAAGACAAAGTCTCCTGATCGAGTATAACAAAGTCCCCTGATCGAGTATAAGAAAGTCCCCTGGACAAGTATAACAAAGTTCCCTGATCGGTTATAACAAAGTTCCCTGATCGAGTATAACAACGTCCCCTGGTCCAGTATAACAAAGTCCTCTGGTCGAGTATAAAAAAGTCCCCTGATCGCATATAACAAAGTCCCCTGGTCGAGTATAACAACGTCCCCTAATCGAGCATAACAAAGGCCCCTCATTGAGTATAACAAAGGCCATTGGTCAAGTATAAAAAGTCCCCTGGTCGAGTATAACAAAGTCCTCTGATAGGGTATAACAAAGTCCTCTGGTCGAGTATAAAAAAGTCCCCTGATCGAGAATAACAAAGTCCCCTGGTCGAGTATAACAACGTCCCCTAATCGAGTATAACAAAGGCCCCTTCTCGAGTATAACAAAGTCCATTGGTCATGTATAAAAAAGTCCCCTGATTGAGTATAACAAAGTCCCTGATCGAGTATATAAAAAGTCCCCTGATCGAGTATATAACATATCCCTCATCGAGTATAACAAAGTCCTCGGATCGAGTATAAAAAGTCCCTGATCACAGATAACATAAATTCTGATCAACAAGTATAACAAAGTCCTCTGATCGAGGATAACAAAGGCCTCTGGTCGAGTATAACGAAGTCCCATGATCGAGTATAACAAAGTCCCCTCATCGAGTATAAAAAAGTCCCCTGGTCCAGTATAACAAAGTCCCCTGATCGAGTATAAAATATTCCCCTGGCCCTGTATAACAAAGTCCACAGATCGAGCATAACAAAGTCCCCTGATCGATTATATCAAAGTCCCCCGGTCGAGTATAGCAAAGGGCCCTGATCCAGTTAGACAAACTCCCCAGATCGAGTATAACAAAGTCCCCTGATCGAGTGCAACAAAGCCCCCTGGACAAGTATAACAAAGTTCCCTGATCGTGTATAACAAAGTCCCCTTATCGAGTTTAACAAAGTACCCTGATCGAGTATAACAAAGGCCCATGTCGAGTATATCAAAGTCCCCTGATCGAGTATAACAAAAGTCCCTTGATGGAGTATAACAAAGTCCCCTGATCGAGTAAAACAAAGTCCCCTGATCGATTATAACAAAGTCCCCTGGTCGAGTATAA
>NW_024746393.1:80000-99508 GCF_018991925.1 Homarus americanus | reverse complement strand
CATGCATTGTTATTCTCACTATTTCTGCGTTCACTCACCACCATCCTTCACCTCACCATCATGCGTTCTCTCACTCTCACCATCATGCGTTCTCCTCACTCTCACCATCTTCGTTCACTCGGTCTGATTTTATATATTTTCATAACCATCGAGCATACCTTTATCGATCTATCCATCTATCTATCTATCTATCCATCTATCTTGACTCATCCATCTATTCGTCTCCGTTTCAAACATTTGTTAGTCCTCTCCTCTCTCCCTCAGAAGATACAGCCAGAGAGAGAGAGTTACCATGACAACGAGGAAGCCACTCAAATGTAATCGACCAGATATGAAGACGCTGAGAACTGGGAGCATGACTGTACACACACTCAATCTGACAGTCAGCGCCTCACAGTCAGCGCCTCACAGTCAGCACCTCACAGTCAGCGCCTCAGCAGTCAGCCCTCACAGTCATCGCCTCACAGCCAGCGCCTGCCAGTCAGCACCTCCTCCCAGTCAGCACCCCACAGTCAGTGCCCGCAGTCAGCCCCTACAGTCAGCACCTCACAGTCATCGCCTCACAGTCAGCGCCTCACAGCCAGCACCTCACAGTCAGCACATCACAGTCAGCACCCACAGTCACGCCTCACAGCCGCCTCACAGTCAGCACATCACAGTCAGCACTCTCTACAGCCGCCCACAGTCAGCACCTCACAGTCAGCACATCACGTCAGCACTACAGTCACGCCTCACAGTCAGCGCCCCCACAGTCAGCACATCACAGTCGCCTCCCAGTCAGCGCCCTCACAGTCAGCGCTCACAGTCGCAACCTCACAGATAGCACATCACAGTCAGCACCTCAGTCAGCACCCACAGTCAGCGCCAGCTCACAGTCAGCAAGCCACAGTCAGCACATCACAGTCAGCGCCCAGTCAGCGCCTCACAGTCAGCGCCCCACAGTCAGCACCACAGTCAGCACATCACAGTGAGCACCACAGTCAGCGCCTCACAGTCAAGGCCTCACAGTCAGCACATCACAGTCCGCCCCCACAGTCAGCGCCCAGCCAGCGCCTCACAGTCAGCCAGTCAATAGAGGTTTACGTGTGGATGGTGTTTTAGATGGCGAATTTTCTTTGATTCATGTATAGTGAAGGGTTAGTAGTAGTAGTAGTAGTAGTAGTAGTAGTAGTAGTAGTAGTAGTAGTAGTAGTAGTAGTAGTAGTAACAACACCAGTGACTCCCGAGACTTGGTTATATACGTTAACTTAGCACAAAAATTTAATAACCTCAGCCTGTTTGGTTAACACACACACACACACACACACACACACACACACACACACACACACACACACACACGGAAAACTTCACGATTGCATTGATGTACAAAAACTTTATTTTTATATTATGTACAAAGTTTACAGAGGGGGAGGTAGGACAAGGAGATGAGGGGGAGAAGAGAAGAGGAAAGAAAGAGGTAGAAGGATGTGAGAGGAAGGGGAACAGGAGGAGGAAGAGGAAAGGGAAAAGAAAGGGAAAGGGGGCGAGTGAAGGAGGAGTAGAAGGAGTGGAAGGTCGGAGAGGGAGTGGAGGGAGAGAGGAGAGGAGGGAGAAGGAGGATTGAGGGGAGGGAGAAAGATAGGGGCCTTGGGGTCACAATATGTGTGAGAGGAGAGTCTCCGAAGGTCAATAGATCTTCAGTGACCTAAACTTCCATGCCTTCTCCCCCCTCCTTCCCTCCCTCCCTCCTCTTCCTTCTACCCCTCCTCCTTCTCCTTCCTCTTCCTCCCCTGACTCTCAACTCTCTCCATCGACCCATCCCTCTTTTCCTTCCCTCCTCATCTTTTTCAGACTGTCCTCCCCCTCGACCCTCCCTTCATTGACTTCCTTCCCTCCCATCTCGACCTCACTGGATCTCACTCTCATGTGATTTATACTGCTAACAGGGGAGGGAGGGGAGGGAGGGAGGAGGAGGGGAGGGAGGGAGGGAGGAGGAGGAGGGAAGGAGGGAGGGAGGGGAGGGAAGGAGGGAGGGAGGGGAAAAAGAGAGAGAGAGAGAGAGAGAAAGGAGAGAGACTTTCATCCTATTACCTATACAGAGAAAAAAACTTATACATACATACATACATATACACAGGCAAATACACACACAAAAAATAATAAAATATATGTTGTAGTATATCACTGTCCGTCCGTCCGTCCGTCCGTCCGTCAGTGTAAAACTTGTCCACGCGATAACTAGCACCAATAGCGATGGATTTTAACGAAATTTAGTGTGTGTTTATATAACAGTGAGATCTACTAGCAGTTTGATTAGCATTGTTTTGTGGCTATTAAGTTCTTTTTTCTTTGGGGGCGGCAGGCGGGAGGGGGCGGAGGGGAGGGGCGAGGGAGAGGAGGGGCGGGAGGGAGAGTCCTTGATGTTTAAAATGTTTTTTAACTCTACTATTTACATCAGCAGACAGCCCAACACATATCACCACCACCAACACCACATGCTTACTCAGCCGCCACACTCCACCGCCACCCTCACCGCCATCTCCAACAATAATCATGAAAAATTGCAGGTACGGAATAAATTACAGGTACAGGAATAAATAACAGGTACAGGAATAAATTACAGGTACAGGAATAAATTACAGGTACAGGAATAAATTACAGGGATGCTCAGGTGATGACTGTATAATTATATCGGTACAGGTGAAGCTTGGCGTTATGGTGGGAGGGGGAATAGAAAGAGGGAAGAGAAGGAGGGTAAAGGGGAAGAAGAGGAGGGCGGTAAGGCAAGATGTAGGAGGTGAGGAGGAGGAGGAGGAAAGAGGATAAGGAGAAAAGGAAAGAGGAAGGCAAGGGGAAGAGGAGGGGTAATGGGAGGTTGGGAAGAAAGAGGTGGGGAGGAGGAGGGAGAAAGAGGAGGAGGAGGAGGAGGAAGAGGAGAAGAAGGAGGAGGAGGTAAGGAAGGCCGTAGACGCAGACGCCATCCATCAAGTATTACCATACCACGATGAATATGCAAGAGAAGGAAGGGCCGCCCACAGCCACTTGTATACCCAGGGCCGCCCACAGCCGCCCAGTGCCACCCAGGGCCGCCCACAGCCACCCAGACCCGACCCAGTGCCCCACCCAAGACACCCACCTCCAAAGCCACACTCTGCCACAAAGGCCTCGGTGCCCAGGGCCCTATTGCCACCAAGACGCGCCCCAGCCACAGGGTTACTCATCACCCAACAGAGAGAGAGAGAGTTTACCGTGCCAACTCTGAATCTCATAACAACATCCTTCTCCTTCCTTCCCTCCTTCCCCTTCCCCCTCTCTCTCTCTCTCCCTCCCTCCTTCCTTCCTTCCTCTCCTCCCTCCTTCAAGAACACAGGCTAAGACAGACAGTCTATCCGTCCCAAGACAGTACACACACACACACACACACACACACACACACACACACACACACACACACACACACACACACACACACACACACACACACACACACACACACACACACACACACACACACACACTGCTAAAGTCTCCCCAGAGTCTTTCTTTTTCTTCCTTTAAACAACAACAGCAGAAGAGTTTTAACAATGTCGCAAAAAATTATCACAAAAATGGAAACACTAAACAGGGTCTGGCTCTCCCTTTCTGTTTGGTTAGGTTAAGGTTAGGTTTGGTTAGATTAGGTTGATTAGGTTAGGTTAATCTATTACAAAGTTCAATTTTGAAACTTACTTTTTTCTAAATTATTTCCCATCATACACACACACACACACACACACACACACACACACACACACACACACACACACACACACACACACACACACACACACACACACACACACACACACACACACACACACACACACACACACACACACACACACACACACACACACACACACACACACACACACACACCTCACCCCAAGCAAAGGTCCCCTAAAATCATTATTAAGAGCACACCTGTACGATACCTACAGTATATTGCACATCTGTAGATTAATTAACACCTGATCTTACCTCTTAAAATAAACTCAACTATGAGTCTTTTTTCTTCATTTAATTACACTAACAGGTAAAGGTTTATTTATACATTGACACCTGTAGAAGATAGATAGATAGATAGATAGATAGATAGATAGATGATAGGGCAGCTGATGTCGAGGCGTGATTTAATGGTAATTTATTCCGCCCTTCTTTCATCCTTGCAACTACAGTCACCCCCTCTCCCTCACTCTACCCCCCACCCCCCCACCCCTCTCTCCCCACCCACACACCCCACTCCCCACCCCACCCCCTCTCTCCCCACCCCACCCCCTCTCCCCACCCACACACCCCCTCTCCCCACCCATACACCCCTCCCCACCCACACACCCTCTCCCCACCCACACCCCTCTATCCCCACCCCACCCCCTCTCCCCACCCCCCCCCTCTCCCCACCCCCAAGACCGAGACAGACAGACAGACAGATAGTCATACACACACAGACAAAAACAAACAGACATATACAGACAGACAAGAACACACAGACAGACAGACAGACATACATATAGACAGACATATACAGACAGACAGACAGACAAAAACAACCAACACATATCTCTATATATTACACGGGAAAGTGACTCACTACACAGGTTATGTGAGAAGTGAAGCGTGTGGTGCAGCAAGGGTGAGTCAGTCAGCTCTATGAGTGCTTTATCTAGCTCACTGACTGACTGAATGACTGACTAACTGACTCACTCACTCACTCACTCATTGGCTACTGACTGACTGACTCCCTCAATCACTCATTCACTAACTAACTGACTGACTCACTGACTCACTCTTTAACTGACTGACTAACTGACTGACTCACTCACTCACTCACTCACCTAGTTCCTAGTATAAACAGGAGAGAAAAAGATACACTTACTTTCACTAAAAAAAAATCTACTTTCACTCAGAGAAAATATTAACCAACGATCAGACGAAACTATATTACGTCGATTCATTCTCTTAGCCCATCCTGTACCGCCCGCCCATCCCGCCCACGCCCTTCGTAGTCCATTCAAAGCCGTCCATACCCGCCCATGCCTATCGACACCCATCCGAGCTCATCCATCCCTATCCACACCAATGTTAAGTCAGTCCAAACCTATCCAAACCCATTCAAGCCCATCTTTATCCACACAAATGCAAAGTCTGTCCTCCCCCAACATCAATGCACGGTCTACGCCTATCCACACCCACCCAAGCCGATGCAAAGCCCTTTTACGCCTATCCACACTTATCCAAAGCCCATCCACCCTCCACCCATCCACTCCAGTATCATTTAAACAGAGGGAACGACGTCATAATATTTCTCAATATAAATCTGACGAACGTAACTAGGAAGCATTTTAATCTTGCCTGAGAAATATATCGTTGAGAAATATATCGAGTGGCTGGTAAACGCAACGAATATTGAAATATCGGGTAGTTCGGATAAATAATGTATATTTTGAAATATACTTCAGAAATATACCTAAGAAATACAAACGAAATCTATATTGGTGAGAGATACTGTTCGAAAATTATTAAAATACAGTACATAAATACAATTGAGAAACAATACTGAGAAATACTGATGAGAAATACAAATAAAAAACATGGGTCAGAAATAGAGATGAAATATATAGTCAAGAAATCGACTTCAGAAATACATCTGAAATATAAATGAGAAATATTATGGGTAACATGTTTCTCAGTAACACCAAGACCCCGAGATGCCGTCAACAGCTGAGAAACATAAAATGGGCTTCACACATTAGGAAAACAAAACACAGAAGCAGCTGAGACACACAGGTGGACTTCACAACTCTGAAGGCCGACTGAAACCCGCTGGCATTCTCCACCACCACCCCCAGATGGCCTCAGCCTCGGCCCCTGTGAGGGAGTGGGGAAGGAGGAGGAGGGAGAGGGAGGAGGAAGGAGGAGGGAGAGAGGAGAAGAGGAGAGGGAGAGGGGAGGAAGGGGGGAGGAAGGGAGAGAGAGGAGGTGGGAGGAGGGAGAGAGGAGAGGAGGGAGAGAGAGGAGAGAGATAGAGGAGGAGGAAGGGAGGGAGGGAGGAGTGGGGAGAGGAGAGGGAGGGAGGAGGAGGGAGGAGGGAGGAGGAGAGCGAGAGGAACACATAGAAAAACATAACATTACGAAAATTCCTCATTACATTAACATAATAATTACACCTGGCCATTATAACTACACCTGGCCATTATAATTACACCTGACCATTATAAGCTTCCGGCCATTATACAACTTAAATACACCTGACCATTATAACTACACTCGGCCATTATAACTTAATCCGGCAATTATAACTACATCTCCATTATATCTACACCTGGCCATTATAATTACACCTGGCTAAATCCGCCATTAAACACCAATACACCATTATACACTAACGACAATTATATCTACCTGGCCATTATAATTACACTCCGCCATTATAACCACACCCGGCCATTATAACTACACCTGACCATTATAACTACACCTGACCATTATAACACACCGGCCATTATAACTCAATCCGACCATTATAAACACACCTGACCATTATAACTACACCGGCCATTATAACTACACCTGACCATTATAACTACACCTGACCATTATAACAACACCTGACCATTATAACTACACCTGGCCATTATAACTACACCTGAATTAATAATTACACCTCCACAATAACTACACCCCATTATAACTACACCTGGCCATTTCAATCACCCTATATCCACAGGTAATACAGACACACAAACGTACACCATATTGTTGGTCAGACAACCAACCAAAAGGTACAGAAAGCAATATATCACCAGGAGGTTTAATGCAATAGTATTTTTTTTTCCTGTAGTATTTTAGTGGATTATGGATGGAATAATAGAAAATGTCAAATTAACGATTAACAACCACCATCGCAACAACCACAATTCCCAACAACCACAATCCCAACAACCACAATCCCAACAACCACAATCCCAACAACCACAATCCCAACAAGCACCACCGCAACAAACCACAATCCCAACAACCACAATCCCAACAGCACCACACCGCAACCACCCACCACCGAAACAACCACCATCAAAACAATCATAAACAACCACAATTCCCAACAACTACAAACCCAATAAACAAATCCCAACAACCACAAACCTAACAACCACAATCCCAACAACCACAACCCTAACAACCACAATCTCAACAACCACAATCGCAACAACGACAATCGCAACAAGCACCATCAAAGCAAATACAACCACTACCATCACAACAACCACTACAACAACTCCCACCACTACCACCACGTCAACTACCACCACCACAACTACCACCATCACAAGACAAGCGAGTGAGTTTATTCCCGTAATTTCACGGATCAGTCAACAATTATGACAGTCGGGGGTAGACAACGCTAAGCCACGCTACACCATAGGACCGTACACCCCAAGGTAGGACAACTAGATATGACCTTTAAGGGTAGAAATCTGATCTCCCCATCTCGACCTGAAACTAAAACCGCAATTTTCGCGCTAAAACACCATGTTATGTTGCGTCATGTCTGGGCTAAGTAAGGGAGGGTTAAGAAGAAGAGGTAGGTTAGGTTAAGGAAGTTAGGGCTAGGTTAGAAGAAGGTTAGTTAGGGTTAGCATTAGGACATAAAATAACTCCTCTCTCTTCACATGTGTCTACCGAAAATCGAAGCCACCCACACTGACACACACACACACACACACACACAACACCTTGCCTGCCGCCGCTCATTAAATATGCAAAAATCGTAAGCGCCACGAAGAAAACATAGTGAAATTTGCACACGAACATAAAACTGAAAATGTGAGAACAATTTACACACGAGCATAAAGCAAGTTTTACACACCATTAAAACTTGCTGCAACAACTAACGCACACACACACACACACACACACACACACACACACACACACACACACACACACACACACACCCCTTACCTATCGACATAACCACTTACCACTTAAGCCAATTACCACCTCAATATTTACCTCAGCTTTAACACGACATCAAAGAGGGCAAATGGCGCGCGTCAAATGATCAAAGAGTCGATGGACTTAACTTTTTATACGACGACCACCACAGCAAAAAGCTATAACTGTATCAGAAATACCACAGCTAAAGAGTTATTTATGGCGGAATTATACAGTATGAGAGTTATTTTTGCCGGAGTACCACAGCTAAAATATTACTTACAATTATTCATTGCCTATTTAAAAATTGGTCCACTGTACTTAAAAAAATCTATCTAATAAGTGGGAGAAGAGGGGAGGACAACAGGTAGAGAGGGGAGAAAGAACAGGTGGGGGAGAGGGACAGAGACCAGGTGAGGTAGAGAGGAGCACACACCCCTACCTGTGATTTATTGCCCATAAAGGTGAGGGGGAAAATATGGTTCCAGGTAATAATGGTGGGAATGGCCTGGAATAAGCTGGAATAGTGGTGGGAATGGGCCGGAATGGTGGTGGGAATGAGCGGTAATGGTAGGGAATACGAAATGTAGGAAGGCATGAAATGGTGGTGGGAAGAAGAAAGAGAGGAGGAGGATCCAATACCTTTAATTAATACACCTGGTTGACCTCACCTCCTCTTGTCTATCTATCTATCTGCCTAAGTTACTCTCTCTCTCTACATCTTTGGATCTCTCACTGTCTCTCAGTCCCCCTTGTCTCTCAGTCCCTCCCTTTATCTCTCTCATCTCTCAGTCCTCCTGTTGTCTCTCACTGTCTCTCAGTCCCCCTTTGTCTCTCAGTCCTCCCCGTTGTCTCTCACCGTCTCTCAGTCCCTCCCTTGTCTCTCAGTCCCCCCCATTGTCTCTCAGTCTCTGCCAGGTCTCTCCAAGAGGCCCTCTCTGTTCTAAACCCTCAACTTTTACACTCTGTACCTCACTAGGAAGCACGTTTTCACCTCGTAATTTTTAAAAATATGTATTTCTGAAAACACTTGTGTCCTTGTTGCATGCTGAGAGAGAGAGAGAGAGAGAGAGAGAGAGAGAGAGAGAGAGAGAGAGAGAGTGTGTGTGTGTGTGTGTGTGTGTGTGTGTGTGTGTGTGTGTGTGTGTGTGTGTGTGTGTGTGTACCAAAAGCTAATTACCTTAACATAATCAACCTTTTCAGATCAGGGGCTACGAAAGGGGGCTCTCCTATCCTCCCCTTATTATTCGTTCACACACAAAGAATCCCTACGAGCACAACCGAACCTTAATGCATAGTGAAGCGAACACAAATGAAACACCGAAACGAACGATCAGGAATTCTTCGACCGGACGATAAAACAGGTAAACCGTTTCTTTAATTTACACTTTACAGACAGGTGATAGCTTTCGTCTGGTTGGGTTGGGTTAGGTTAGGTTAGGTTAGGTTAGGTTAGGTTAGGTTAGGTTAGGTTTGGTTAGGAAAGGAAAGGAAATGACAGGAAAGGACAGGAAAAGGAAGGTAAGGTAACTAATGATTACGCCTTCTGAAGTCATAAGTAAATAGTAAAGTGCATTGATAAGTACAAGTACATCTTCTTAAGTGGGTTCAATATCCACAATGCATTAACTAAAGTGCTGTACACGATGCGATGTAACACCACACCTGCTCTGCACTACAGTGACTCGTGTAGAGCCAAAAAAAAAAATGCGATGCCCCACTTGGAATGTCCGAAAAATAGTCCTTGGGTTTTAATTTCTCCCAGAGTGAAAATACTGTACAGGGTGTCCATAAATGATTACCCTAAAAACAGTATCTCATGTTTTAATCAGGTTAATCATTTATGGACACCCTGTATTTCTGACCTAAAAAAAAAAAATAAAAAAAAATAAAAAAATAAAAAAATAAAAAAAATAAATAAAAAATAAATAAATAAACTAAAATTAACTGCAAAGGGAAATCACGAATCACTTCCTCTTCCCATGTTCCACTTATGGTTTAGCCACATAGTTAAATAACCTAACCTAACCTTACATAAACTAACAAAAACTAACCTAATATATTTTAAACTAACCAAATCTCACCCAACCCAACCTAACCTAACCTAACTTAACTATTTCTCTTACATAAAAAGTAAAACACACCATTCAGACAGACAGACAGACAGACAGACAGACAGACAGACAGAATCGTTAGGTGAGGAATACTAAGAATTAATGACGTTTTCTGGCAGTTTTTTTTTCGTGGAGCAGATACTAAGTTTTCTGTTTTTCTCGTTCTGTGTGTGTGTGTGTGTGTGTGTGTGTGTGTGTGTGTGTGTGAACGACCAGGTGTGAGGCAGAGGTCAAGGTCACAGGTCACAGGTTCTCAAGGGGTCATTACAGGTCAAAATACAGGTGTCTTTTAGGGTGAAGCTAGGTCAGGGGACACACACACACACACACACACACGTAGATACAGACATCTTCCTATCACTGGGGAGGAGGGATGAGAGGGTAGGAGGAGGAGGAGGAGGGGGCGAGAGGGGAAGGGGGGGTGAAGAGGAGATGTTGGTAGGGGGACTGCTGAGGGTGCTAGGAGTTGGGGGGTGGGGGGGGTGGGGTGGGGGTGGGGGGGGTATACTCAGGACCAATAACAACCTTATGAACTGTGATTAAACCTCATAATTCTCAACTTCGGGAGGTTGAGGTTAGGTTAGGTAAGGGATAGGTTAGGGTTAGGTTAGGGTTAGGTTAGGTTAGGGTTAGGTTAGGTCGTATCGGGTTATCGAAGGCTGGGGTCATAAATATGTCCTCGGGTCCTAGGGTGAAGCTCAGCCCCTGCAGGAGATTGGTCGACCCAGCGGGAAGAGGAGGTAGAGTGGGACGAGGAAGACTGAGGGGAGAGGGAGAGGGAGAATGATTGTAAGGCGTTCTGGTGAGGGAGAGTAGACAAAGGGAGGGAGGGAGACAAAGAGAGGGCGGGAGGGAGGAGGGGTGGGAGGGAGGAGGGAGGAGGGGTGAGGGAGGGAGAGGGAGTTTGATTGTAAGGCGTTCTGGTGAGGGACGAAAGACCTGTAATGACCTTAATTAATACCTGACTGAAAAGGTAATTAGGTTAAGATTCCATCCCTCTATCTATCTATCTATCTATCTATCTATTCGTCAACACACACACACACACACACACACACACCGAACTCAATAATCTGCAACAGACGTGGTGGTAGTGGTGGCAGCCCTCGCAAAGTGTATGTGTATGTGTGTGTGTGTGTGTGTGTGTGTGTGTGTGTGTGTGTGTGTGTGTGTGTAAAGAATACGTCCACGGGGTGTTAATGGGTCCCTAAAAAATCTGTCGCACGCTAACTCCAGC
Source organism: Homarus americanus (assembly GCF_018991925.1). Lineage (NCBI taxonomy): Eukaryota > Metazoa > Arthropoda > Malacostraca > Decapoda > Nephropidae > Homarus > Homarus americanus. The sequence goes on along the minus strand of NW_024746393.1, from coordinate 88,201 downwards.
ACTTAACTTTAATATCTACACAAATAATTCAGCTGTGTCGGGCTTATAAACGTCTCCCTAACACACACACACACTCTCTTCTCTCTCTTCTCGTCAACATAATGTAAACAGTAGACAGGAATAAACCGAATCACATTATGTAGAAACGAATCAGGCGAATCACAACAGGTTAAAAATGTTAAATAATTCCTCGCGCTTTAGTTATATTAACATACATTATCCTAATTAGAAGTTATTGCTAAATCAACATTACGATTTAATTGCAATATTTATCAGTCCATGATTTCATTATTATATTTAAGGGGGGGATGCCAAGGGTTGAAACAACGGCCCTGATGCTTCTCACCGCCCCTAACGGAAGGAGACACCTGCACGATCCACCTTTCACTCTCAATTAATGTAAATGACTAGAACAAGCAGTAGTGGTGTCGTCCAGCGCAGGTAAACATACACAGTAAGGTTAGGTTAGGTTAGGTTAGGTTAGGTTAGGTTAGGTTAGTTAGTCCAGCCAAACAACGATGCAAACAGAGACCGGCAAACCTCCCTCACATGACGTCACATATCTACCTGTTTTTGTTTGACGTCACAAATCGAACTTCATTTGTTTTTGTTTACGGTAAATATAATAATTACCTTTGAATATAAGTCTAGTAAGCATTATTATTTTATTAACTCATAAACAGAAGAAGAAGAATTTACCAAGGTACAATAATTTATCACCCTTAGTTAGTTAATTTAAAAGCATTACAAGTTAGCGAGTGTTGAATTCAATTTCCCGTTCATCTAACTCACCAAATGTGTATAAAAAAAAATAATTAAAGCTTTAGGGATGGAAAATTAAGGTCAATTCTGGCAACACTAACTCAATTTTTCTCATAACAAGCTAAAGTCGTAAGTTAATGATTGCCAAAGTTAAGGAGATATTTTCAGTACGTAGCTTCATTAACCTCACGTTGGCTGCCTGTACCTGTGTGAAAGAAGACAGAACACCACATCAGAACACAAGTTTAGCAGAGAAGGTTGTTTGTGAATGCTAAGGCGTCGTGGTGTAATTGCCAAAAAAGTATCTTGATGATTTGGTGTTGAGACATTATGACACAACGGACGAAGGATTCTGACAACCCTACCGAGACAACAGGAGTCATAGTGTTCATTGTGAAACTCATTGATCACCCATACAGATAGTTTTATTATTATTATTATTATTATTATTATTATTATTATTATTATTATTATTATTATTTAGTGATGTTTTAAAATTTGAATTAAAAAAATATAATTAATTAGCTTTTAGTATTTTTATATTTTTAGTGATATTAAAATCTCAAAAATTAATGAAGTTTGTTTAGTGGATATTTTAATTAGCAGATTAAATGGTGTTTATTTGGTTAAATTTATTTATTAATTTTAAATTTCAAAAAAATTACATATTGGAATAAACTGTTTAACCAAATGACAACACAATTCATGAGTAAGAATTTTATGTTAGTTTTCTGTTACGTTGTTGTTGCTGTTGTTAATAAAATCCCATTTTTTTAATGTTCCTTGTTATTATTTGTAAAGCCTGACGGGTAGTTAGGGGCAGTGCGGATATAGTACACTGCATAACAAACCTTCAGTACACAAGTAGGTGGTATAGCCGAGACTACACTTGACCACCATCACTTCCCTCACAAAATCGATCACCCCAACCACAGCCCCCGGGGGATCGAACCAACGACCCTTAGGATAGGAAGCGAGTACATTATCCACTCAGCCGCCGCAACCCATCACATAATCACCAGTTAATCATCAGTTAATGCGGCCTAATTGACCATATAGTTGAGGAGTTTAACGACCATGATGTGAAAGGACTTTATTTAATACATATTTTTATTTTATTTTAATTACACACACACACACACACACACACACACACACACACACACACACACACTAATGTAATAACACTCACAAAGGCAATAAAAACAATCAACCGCAAAACATCAATAAAACGCAACAGGTGAACATGAAAAAATGAACAATATGATGAACACAAATGAACAAAAACAGAACAAAGGCGTCAGAAAGAACAATATTGACTTCTTATAACAACAGTATGTCAGATTGGATCAATGTGAACAAAACTTGAACAAAATGAAATATATATATGAACAATATGAACAGATGGGCAAACATGTGAACATTATGAACCAGGTGAAGATGACGTCAGTGATATAGATATATGAACATTATGAAAAAAATGAACAAAGATGAACAAAGGTACAAACAATATGAACCAAAAGAACAAAATATGAACAAAATGAACAAAAATACAAAGAACCAAATATGAACAAACCATATGAACCAGAAAAACAAAACGCGAATAAAAATGAACAAACAATATAAACCAGAACAAAAAATGAACAAAGATGAACAAACATTTAGAAAAAACACCAAGCCAAAAGCGTCAGAAAACATCATTCACTCACACGATAAAAACACGACATGACATTCACAAAAGCTGAAAAAGAAAGAAAAAAAAACTACAGCGTTCGTATGTCATGAAAAATTTTAACAGTATGTATATCAAATAATGTAATGGAGTTTCTCTCTTACATCACAAAAGATTTACTGTAACTCCGAACGCTATATTACAGGGAAGGAATTCTTTGTAATTTGAGGAACGTAATATTGGATGGCTCTATGTTTCTCCCGAGTGTAAATAATATATGGTTTTAAACTTACGGTGAATAAACAACTTACGAGGAAAAATTTGACTTAAGAACCTTTGGGAATACACCTATATATTTTCATATCGCAACTTAAGTGAGCCAGTTAAAAGCGTTCTCACACTACCACTTAAGGCGTAAAACTTAAGAACCTTTGAGAATGCACCTTTATATCGTAACTTAAGTGAACCAATAAAATACTTTCTCACATCTCCCATTCAGAAGAAAAAAACTTGAGTTGAGAAAACTTGTGAAAATTAATCACTGTGTAAACTTCAGGTAAAGGCATAATGTGTTTTTGTTAACCCTTCCTTCACACACCTGACCGACAAGGCAGATTTATCATCACACACACACCTGGTAATTCTTCATTGATCCCCCTCCTTTTCTTCTCCTCCTCCTCCTCTTCCTCCCCCTTCTTCTTCTTCTTCTTCTTCTTCCCTTCCCTCTCTATTTAAAGACCTTACCCTTTCTCAACTCCATCAAAGACCCCCCCTATCCCCTCTACGAGCTGAACTCCCTGAAAGTAGCTGTCAGATCACACGATTATCGCCCCTAACACACTACAGGAGAGGGTCGAGTATGGCGTGCGTCACCCTCGTAAACAAAGCGCCATCGATCAGCTTACTTGGATCAGCTGACTGTGGGCCAGATGGGTCACCTGCTCTCACACCTGTCCCGATACACGTAATTGCTCACACCTGCGTTTAACACTTGGTAGATACAACCGATTACTTACACCTGTAATCAACACACCTGTTCCAATACACCTAATCATTCACATCTGTATTTAACACCTTTGCTGATAGAACCGATTAATGACACCAGTATTTAACACCTGTTCTGATACACCTAATTATTTACACCTGTCCTCAACACCTTTGCTGATACAACCGACTACTTACACCTGTCATCAACACACCTGTCCTGGTACACTTCCGGAGGCCTAGATCATATTCACGCCAAAGTACAGGTTTACTTGGTATTACTGTAAGGGTCCAATGTTTATCTGGCATCAATGCATTAAGTCTCTAATATAAAATTTTGATAAAACAGAAATAATACTTTACACCCTTTATGTGGTAACACTGTTTACATTACATAATTTCATTTGATAATACTAAAACATGAGTGAACAGGATAAATTTGTATGTGGTAACACTTAAATAATTATCGACAAGGTATTTTCATCAGGTAACACTATATTAAATCCTCAGGAAACACTCTTAGGTGGTAACACTGCCCTCATGCAAGGCACGGAGGTGTATCTGGTAACACTGCACCGACTGTTCATGGTATCTCATTAACATACGAAAACTACAGTAAATTTCTGCCCCTGTGTCTCCCCTCTCCCCCCGGTGGTGGAGTGGGGAGGAGAGTGGGGAGAGGAAGTGGGGAGGGAGACAGTGTGGTTGAGGGGGGGGAGAGGAGGAGGAGGGAAGGAGAGATGGAGGAGGGAGGGGGGAAAGGAGGAGAAAGGTGGAGGGAGGGGAGGAGGAGGAGGGAGTGAAGGGGTGTGGTCAAGGAGGAAAGATGGAGGGAAGAAGTGGGGAGGAGTAAGGGCTGCAGGAGGTGAGGGCTGGGAGTGAGGGCAGGTTAACAATATCACCTGCACCTTAACGACACAGGTGAGCCATGATGTGAGAGCATCTGGACACACTCATCTGGACATGCTCACTTGAACACACTCACCAAGACACACTCACCTGGACACACTCACCTGGACACACTCACCTGGACACACTCACCTGGACATACTCACCTGGACACACTCACCTGGACACACTCACCACACACACCCCCACCACACACCACACACCACCACACACCACACACCTACCTGGACACACACCACCTCACCTCCTCCTTAGTATGACCTGGAGAAGGAAGAAGTGTACATGAACGTGTGTGTGTGTGTGTGTGTGTGTGTGTGTGTGTGTGTGTGTGTGTGTGTGTGTGTGTGTGTGTGTGTGTGTGTGTGTGTGTAAAGGGAATCGTATTCATGTTCTAAAGGGAATAGGGACAAGGTAGATACTGGAGGGTGGGGTGCTTGCCGCCCTTTACATCAGGGGAGGGAGTGGAGGGGGGGGGTAGGAGGGGGATGGAGGAGGGGAAGGGGGGTCGTCACCTCTAGGCCCTTGAGCACTTTCAGTCTCTCTCCACCTTCTTTGCTGACTCGTGATGAGAAGGAGGAGGAGTAGGAGAAGTGGGGAAGAGGAGTGGGAAGGGGAGGGATGAAGGAAAGGGAGGGAAAATAAGGGTGTGGCAAGGTGGAGGAGACCAGGGAGAAGAGGGGGGGGGAGAAGGAGGAGGTAGACATACAATTACACATACACGAACAGGTACACATACAGGTACACATACAGGTGCACATACAGGTACAGGTACACATACAGGAACAGGTACACATACAGGTACACATACAGGTACAGGTACACATACACATACAGGTACACATACAGGTACAGGTACACATACACATACAGGTAGACATCAATACAGGTACACATACAGGTACACATACAGGTACACATACAGGTACACATACAAGACACAGTTAAAACAGATAATCAAGTAAGAAAAAATCAATAAAAATACCATAAATAAATAAATAAATAAAATAATAAAGATAAACAAAGAGAAAAAAAAACAATTACACAATATATAAATAACAACTAAATAAATAAATAAATAAATTAATAAAAAAAACTCAGCTCCACCTACGAAGGACAAAAGGTCAATTACCCGGTGACCTTGTCACCTATACAGTAAGGACTATTTTCACCTGGAATTAAAAGAATAAAATAATCGGGCAATATAGACAAACAGACAGACAGACAGACAGACAGAACAGACAGACAGACAGACAGACAGACAGGGATTAAATAAATATCGTTAGGGAAATTGACGTGTATGCAAAATGGCAATAACACACACACACACACACACACACACACACACACACACACACACACACACACACACACACACTGTTTACTCAAGCCGATTGTGGTCATTGCTGCAACACTCTCATGTTTATCTGATAGTGGTGGTAGAGGTGACGATAATGGTGGTAGTTGTGGTGATAATGATGATTGTAATGGTGATAGTTGTTAGTAGTGGTAGTGTGGTAGTGGTGATAATGTTAGTGGTAATGGTGGTAGTTGTGGTAGTGATAGTGGTGTTGCTAGTGGTAATGGTGGTAGTTGTGGTAGTGATAGTGGTGTTGCTAGTGGTAATGGTGGTAGTTGTGGTAGTGATAGTGGTGTTGCTAGTGGTAATGGTGGTAGTCATTAGTGGTGATAGTGGTGTTGCTAGTGGTATGGTGGTAGTTGTGGTAGTGATAGTGGTGTTGCTAGTGGTAATGGTGGTAGTTGTGGTAGTGGTGGTGTTGCTAATTAGTGGTAATGGTGGTGGTTGTGGTAGTGATAGTGGTGTTGCTAGTGGTAATGGTGGATTTATTGAGGTAGTGATTGGTGTTGCTGAGTGGTAATGGTGGTAGTCGTGGTAGTGATAGTGGTGTTGCTAGTGGTAATGGTGGTAGTTGTGGTAGTGATAGTGGTGTTGCTAGTGGTAATGGTGGTAGTCTCGTGGTAGTGATAGTGGTTTTGCTAGTGGTAATGGTGGTAGTTGTGGTAGTGAGTGAGTTGTTAGTGGTAATGGTGGTAGTTGTGAGTAGTGATAGTGGTGTTGCTAGTGGTAATGGTGGTAGTTGTGAGGTGATAGTGGTGTTGCTAGTGGTAATGGTGGTAGTCATTAGTGATAGTGGTGTTGCTAGTGGTAATGGTGGTAGTCGTGATGACAGTGGTAATCCTTCTAACAGTCCCACCTCTTCCTGTAATACTTAAACTGTAATTTCCGGTACAGTACTACAGCTACCTGACGTTGTTATTAGTAATGTTCCTGACGTCGGTATTCTTAAACTGCTGATAATACTGTTGATATATGCTGACACGCTAACGTTCTTTTTTTAATAGCGTTTTATATATTACAAAAAAAAATTAAGCTGGAGTTTCTTTTTGAAAAATATTTAACTACAGGTAATTTCCAGGTGTTTACAGTACAGGTACAGGTAATAAAGTATAGGTACAAGTGTAAAAACAAGTACAGGTAATAAGTATGGTACAGGTAATAAAGTACAAGTACAGGTAATAAAAAGTACAGGTGATCACAGGGTCATACAGATGGCAACTTAACATTTCTCGTTATAATTTATTTTCCTCTCTCAAGATGGCGTGACTGGGTGCAACACCTGCCCACCAAATTGCCTCGTTCCAGGTAAGAAACACCTAAGTTGTGTCTCTCACTCCTACTGCTCAGGGAGGGAGGAGGGGGGAGAGGTAGCAAGAAGGAAGAAAGTGAGGGGAGAGAGGGTAGCAAAATCACAACCCTAACCCTAACTAACTAACACCACACCCGTACCACCACCATCACCACCACTACAACACCAAGTACTACAACCACCAGTCCACACAGAACCACCATCACTACCTCTACCAGCACCATCACACAGACTACTCCCAGCACCACACTACCACAACTACCAGAAAGAGATCCTTCCCCCTCCTAAAGCTAAACGCATTCATCTACCCAGGTTACCATAGGACCTGTTACTGCCAAGGTCTTTAAGGAAGTCCTGCAGGATACCCTTAAAGGATATGGCACTTAAGACACGTTTAAAATGCAGTGCCAGTCCATCAAAGTGGCACCCCCAACACGGACCCTGAAGGGAGTGTGTCTATAAAACGTCCTGGAGACTATGAGGCGTCTCGATCTAAATTTCAGGATCCTGCTGAACCCGAGGCCTCCTGTGAGCTGATACACTGAAGCCTGGTGATACACTGAAGCCTGGTGATATACTGAAGCCTGGTGATACACTGAAGCCTGGGGTGAGAGTAGAGAGGGGGTGAGGTGTGGGGGAGGGGGTGAGAGAGAGGGGGTGGTGGTGCACATTCATGGGTGGTGCATAGTGGCCAACCACCACTACCCCACCTCCCACCTGCCTACCCCCACCTACCTTACTACACACCGCCACACCCACACCTCCGCCTTGCATGTTGCATGGTCCACTATACACGTGTTGCATGGTTCAGTGTGTAAATGGATTGCAGACTACTTGGATGTTGCAGAAGCTCAAGAAATGTTGCATGATACACTAAACCCATGTTGCATAAGCCAGTGTACCCATGTTGCAAAAGTCAGTGTACCCATGTTGCAAAGCCAGTGTACCCATGTTGCATAAGCCAGTGTACCCATGTTGCATAAGCCAGTGTACCCATGTTGCAAAGTCAGTGTACCCATGTTGCCAGTAGTGTGCCGCTTTGCACAAGCCAGTGTACCCATGTTGCAGAAGCCAGTGTACCCCATGTTGCAAGCCAGTGTACCCCATGTTGCAAAGTCAGTGTACCCATGTTGCAGAAGCCAGTGTGCCCATGTTGCAAGCCACTGTACCCATGTTCAACACTGTACCCATGTTGCAAAAGCCAGTGT
>NW_024746393.1:12500-77500 GCF_018991925.1 Homarus americanus | reverse complement strand
GGTATCTTTATTAGTCATACACCTGGTAATTAATGCACCTAGAGACCCAAACCTTCACCTGTGCTTACATTCCTTCTCTCAACATTCTTAATTATACATAAAGTTAACTTAAGTACATCATTAACCTTCGTGAAACTACTTGTCGTCTCAATCAGAAAGCAGGACAAGAAACAGTGTTGTGTGTGTGTGTGTGTGTGTGTGTGTGTGTGAGGACCCTAGAATGGACTGCGCCTCCTCACCACCACAATACCTGAGAGTCGTGCGCAGTTGGATGAGGCGCAGATGATGTACTCTCGTGTGTACAAGTTCAGCCGCTACGAGACATCATCATCCCCTCACCGACTGTCTCATGGTCGCTGTAAAAAGTCCAAGAAGGATGTCCTCCCTCCCCTCAGGTTCCCCTCTCCCTCTTATCATCCACTCCCACGTCTTACACACTCAACGTGGATAAAAGCCCAGAGGGGGAGGGGAAGGGGGAGGGAGGGGAACTCAAGGCTAGAATGAATCTGCCTTTCTCCCACCGTCGACACCCCTCATGACTGACAGACAAACAGACAGATAGAGATGGACACACACACACACACACACACACACACACACACACACACACACACACACACACACACACACACACACACACACACACACACACACACTTTACCTCGTCATTTCCAACACATCTGAGATCTTCAGTCGAGATCATCACTCTTACCTCTCCTCTCCCTTCCCTCCTCTTTGTTCCCCTCTTATCTCTCTCTCTCTCTCTCTGTTAATTCCCCTCTCCTCTCATTCCCTTCCCTCCCCTCCCTAGTTCATCTTTCCTTCTTGGTCCACTTCCTCTCTCCCTCCCACCACTATCGCCCGTCCCTCTCCCTTCCCAAATTCATTTCCTCTCTCTCATTTCCTTACAAATGTCAACACACCCTTCCCGTTAACCTTTCCTTCCTCATCTCTTCCTAAACTTTCATCAAATTCTCTCTCTCTCTCTCTCTCCCCCCCCCCTCCCCCCCTCTCACCTGACAGAGAGAGGGGCCTGAGTAGTACTGAGATAACCCCAAGAGAAGTTCAGACTTGACCCAGGTTGTGTACACACTAACTGTTGAAAGCCAAGAGAGGGAGGGAGAGAGGAGGAGGAAGGAGGGAGGGAGGGAAGGAAGGAAAGAGGGAGGGGCAAGCAGGATTGAGGAAGGAAGGGAGGGGAATGGTGGTAAACACAAACAAAAAAGAAAAGAAAGAAAGAAAGAAAAGAGTACACATGGGTCACTGCACACTACCACTGGCTACCATCTTCCAAACCTTTTCTGAGGTTGGAAATTGCATAGATTTAAGAAAATGGCCTCCAGGCGTATTAGTGTGTCTCTCTCTCTCTCTCTCTCTCTCTCTCTCTCTCTCTCTCTCTCTCTCTCTCTCTCTCAAATTAAGGACGAAGCTACACAGTATAATCCAGGCTTATGTGAACTGAAATCCGCTTTAGCTATTGCGAAGAAAATAGTGAAATAGAGTTTATTGAAGAAAAACATATTTATCAGACGTGGGAAAAAATAGTTTATGCACGAGAAAAATATAGTAAGGTGAGAAATAATTAGTCAGATAGGGAAAATAGTAGTCAGGTGAGGAAAATAATTCGTCAGTTTGGGAAAATAATTGTCAGATAGGGAAAATATATTCAATTTGGGAATATACTCGTATCATATTCAGATAAGGGAAATATATTGGTTATATGGTAAGAACTCTATTATGTAGATAGGGAAATATACATTATGTAGATGGTGAAAAATAATATATTGAGATAAGACAAAATATATCAATTCTGTTGCAAAAATTAAATATTCCAATTAAAAAAAATATTTAGATTTTTTGTTATATTCGTGAAAAAATTAAATATTCGGATGAAAAATCATACAAATATTTAAAAAAATACAATATTTGGAAGTAATTTTAATAATATAAGTGAAATTTCAATTATAATATCAAATAAAAAAAAATACACAATAAAAATATATAAATAAAATAAAAATATTGTGACGAAAAGAAATATATATAAATTGGGGGAAATTTTTGGGGGGTTATTTGGATGATCAAAATTTAATGAGAATTTTCAGCGGTGACAGATGCCTTTGTCACTGTCAGACATATGACGTTTAGTGGCTGTCTGTGTTTTGGGAGGGAGGGAGGAAGGGAGAGAGAGTGAAAGCGGGAGAGGGAATAAGATGATGAAGATGAACTAACAATAACAAAAATCAGCTGACGAACCACAACAAAAATCAGCTGACGAACCACAACAAAAATCAGCTGATCTCTGGGTACGTCTTACTTTCCCTTACTTACCTGGAGAAAAAGAACAGGTAATCCACAACACAAAGGTGAGATGGAGAAGCTTTGTATCAGGTATCATGAGTCATAGTTATCATGCTTGAAAAATGGCACCAAGAAAGTCCGTAGAGTTATGTGAAGATTATACACAGAGGCGGGGAAAGGGTGAGTGGTGGAGGGAGGGAGAAAAAATAGGTGGAGAAGGATGTGGGAGGGAAGGGGAGGGATAAGAGGTGGGGGGTGGGGGAGGGAATAACAGGGAAGGAGGAGATGGAGGAACAGGGAGATGGAAGAATAGGAGACGGGGAGAGGTGTAGATAGGTGGAGAGTGGTGGAGGGAGGGAAAAAAAGGAGAAGGGAGGAAGAAGAGGAGGTAAAGTAGGAGGGAGAGGAGAGAATAAAAATTGGGGAAGGGGATAAGAGATGGGAGAGGTTAAGCTAGGCTAGGTTGGGTTAGGTTAGACTAGGTTGAAGAGCTAGGTTAGGTGAGTTAGGTTAGGCTAGGTTGGGTTAGGTTGGTTAGGTTGGGTTAGGTTAGGTTGGTTGGTTAGGTTAGCTGGTTGGGTTGGGGCTAGGCTAGGTTAGGTTAGGTTATGTTGGGTTGGGTTAGTTGGGTTAAGCTAGGTTAGGTTAGGTTGGGTTAGGTTAGGTTAGGTTAGGATTGATTAGGTTAGGTTAGGTTAGGTTAGGTTAGGTTAGGTTAGGTTAGGTTAGGTTAGGTTAGGTTAGGGTGTTTAATCTAGAGGTGAAATAAGCTGAGAGCCTTATGTTGTTCAGGTTAAGGCTGGTAATAACAGGCAACAGTACACAAGATGCATCATAACCTTCCAATTTACATGTTAAACAAGAGAGGTGAACTTACTCCCACTTTTTATAGCTCCAGGACCACTTTGTCACTTATTATTAAAGTTTAGTGCTAAGAGGACCACTTTGTCAGAATTAATGACCTTGTGAGGTACTTAACATACAAGAGATAACTCCCACTGAAACTTCTGAAGCATAACATCAACTCTGTTACATACAAAGTCCCCTTCACTAGTGCGTTTACAGGGGCTAGTCATATAAACATTCCACAGATCATTACACCGAGATATTTGTTTTAATGTTGCTTTACTTTGATTCCATAGTATGTTTACTATTGTGAGTTTCCTTCTGTCGAATGTAAACAAACACAGGGCTGCCACACTGCACAAAACCTGACGAGCCCCTGTAAACGCACAAGTGAAGGGGACTGTAAACCTGACGAGCCTGTAAACGCACAAGTGAAGGGACTGACTATATACAAAAACATCGACAAAGCCTTATACACACACACACACACACACACACACACACACACACACACACACACACACACACACACACACACACACACACACACACACACACACGAAAATAACATCATTAACACGCTTCTTTTAGGATCAGGTGTTAAGCTTCTTCTTTACCTGTGTAACTCAATACACCTGGATAATTAAAGACATCTTAACTACTTATTAACTTGAGTCTGAGTGGAGGAGGTGTTGGGTGACAGTGAGGGAGGTCGAGGTCGTGATGGAGTGTGTGAGGGGAGAGTCGGAGTCGTGTGATGGAGGTGTGAGGAGAGAGGTCAAGGGTCGTGTGATGGAGTGTGTGAGGAGAGAGGTCGAGGTGTGATGGAGGTGTGTGAGGAGAGTCGAAGGTCGTGTGATGGAGGTGTGAGGGAGAAGGTCGAGGGTCATGTGATGGAGGTGTGTGAGGAGAGGTCGAGGGTCGTGTGATGGAGGTGTGTAGGGAGAGAGGTCGAGGTCATGTGATGGAGGTGTGTGAGGAGGTCAAGGGTGTGTGATTGTGAGGAGAAGGTCAAGGTCGTGTGATGGTGTGTGAGGAGAGGTCGAGGTCTGTGATGGAGGTGTGTGAGGAGGAATTTGTTTGGTGATTTGTTTATTCCTTATAACACGGACGGATTGACGGACAGACATACGGACGGATTGACGGACAGAACACATACGGACGGATTGACGGACAGACACATACGGACGGATTGACGGACAGAACACACACGGACGGATTGACGGACAGACACACACGGACGGATTGACGGACAGACACACATGACGGATTGACGGACAGACACACATAGACGGATTGACGGACAGACACATACGGACGGATTGACGGACAGACACACACACGGACGGATTGACGGACAGACACACATAGACAGATTGACGGACAGACAAATAATTAAATGACGATGATCTAAATAATTCACACACCCCAAAAAAACACGTAGTTATCTTAATATTTCACGTAAGAACACGGAGATAATAAATAACGTGTGATCTTAGAAGTGAACCTAACCTAACCTAAATCTAACCTAACATAACATAACATAACCTAACCTAACCTAAGCTAACCTAACCTATCCTATCCTATCACAACCTAACCTAACCTAATCTAACCTAACCTAACACGTAAGTCAACCAGGTGTTATGTTAAATACACAGGTCAAGCGATGGTGGTAACCCTATTTAACATTAACACACAAAGGTTAAATAAATGATAACACCCGGATATTAACATTTTCCACCCCACGACACAATGGATGTAGTTGACCCTCAAGTGTTACGTGTTAGATGTGAGTTAAAAATATTGTGTTAAGTGTTAGTTAATAATACTGCTTTGTGTTGTTGTTTTTCTGTTTTTTCGTTTATTTTTCTTCATTTTTTTCTTTCTTCTTTTATTTCCCTTTATTCTCTATTTTTCTTTTCTTTTTTCTTAGTTATTTTTTATATTATTTTCCTATTTTTTATCTTTTTTTTGCCTTTTCTCTTTTTCTTTGATTGTGTTCCTTCTTCCTTCCCCTTTTTCTTTTCTCTTCGTTTTTCTCTCGTTTTCCTCTCGTTTCTCTTCGTTTTTCTCGTTTCACTCTCATTTTCCTCTCGTTTTCACTCTCGTTTCTCTCGTTTCACTCTCGTTTTCCTCTCGTTTCTCTCTCTCGTTTCTCGTTTTTCTCTAAGCTGTCAACAGAGGACGTCGCTTCATGCTCTCGCTCAGCCAATAATATCTCGTATATCAAAACTAAAGAATGACAGCAATACCTGACAATGACCTAACACACCTGACCTCTGACCTCAGTAAAACGTAACCTAACCTAACCTAATAGCCTACCTGTCAACACACACACACACACACACACACACACTGATTCCATATCCACCTTCCCATCCATCCTGATCCACAACCTGAAGACTCCCATCCATCCTACAGTACCCAAACACCCACTACCCACATCTTACAGACACCCATCCACCCATAGTACCCACACACACACCTTGTAAGGAGTTCGGGGTCATCCACCTTCACCCGGACGAGTGTTTGCCAAGGAGCTGTGTTTGATATAGACGCCTTAGGAAAAAAACCACACATCGAAGTTGGATGATTACGGTTAAGTGGGAGTGGGAGCTTGTTCCATCAGTGGGTAGGAAGGGGACGTGGGTGGCGAAGAGTGGGCGGGGGACGTGGGTAGGCGTAGAGTGGGCGGGGGTGAATAGGGAAGTGGGTGGTGGGCTTACGTACCTTATCGACGACTGCTGAGGAATAGTAATAGGAGGGTGTCTACGTAGGGAGGTGAGAAGGGAGGGGAGGGAAGGAGGGAGGAGGGAAGGAGGGAGGAAAGAGGGTGGATGAGGGAGAGAGGATAGGTCATTGTCTGGCTGTAGTCCCCATATCTAAACTGTCCTCCACTTACAATCACAACCCACCCCACAATCACACCCTCACCGACAACCACACCCCACACAACCATACCCTCAACCCAAATCAACACACCAACCACAATCCTCCCCACCACGTTCCTCCCCACCCCACGTTCCTCTCCCCACCCCACGTTCAGTCTCCCACCCCACAATCAAACCTCCACCCACTACAGGAGAATCACACCCCCCGCCCACCCTGAGTCTGGGCTGAGCTAACAGAGCGCTGATCCGGATAAATAAGTGTGGTGAGGAAGGTGAGTGGTCTGCGGGCAGGCACCAGCTATGTTGACATACCATACAACGTGGGTAAGCCGCCGCACCAGAGACGGGGAGGGTGAAAGGAGAAGGAGGGAAGGGGGAGGTAAGGGGGAGGAGGGAGGATAGAGGGGGGGGGAGGAGGGAGAGGGGGTGGGGGAGGAGGGTAGAGGGGAGTGGGGAGGAGGAGGGGAGGGAGGAGGGTGGGGGGGTGGGGAAGGAGGAGGAGGGGAGGGGGAGGGGGGAGGGTGGGGGAGTGGGGGAGTGGGGGGTGGGGAGGAGGGGGTGGGGAGGAGGAGGGGGGTGGGGGAGGAGGTAGAGGGGGGTGGGGGAGGAGGTGGGGGTGGAGGTGGGGGAGTAAGGGGGAGGGGGGAGGGAGGAGGTGGGGGAGTGAGGGGAAGGGAGGTGGGGGTAAGGGAAGGAGGAGTGGGGGGGTGGGGAGGAGGTAGAGATAAGGGGAAGGGAGGGAGGGGGTAAGAAGGGGAAGGGAGTAGGGGGAAAGGTAGAAGAGGGGTAGGAAGGGGAGGAGGGATAGACGTTGGGAAAGAAGGAGGAGGAGAAGGAAGGATAGATGAGAGGGAATAATAGAAGGGAAGCTAAATGAGGTGAGGGATGAAGAAGAAGAAAGAAGAGGTGAGGAGAGAGATTGAAGGGGAGATGAGAGTGGGAAGAAATAGAAGAACGAACGATAAACGTCAGGGGTGGGGAAGAAGAAAGGAAAGAGGGGAAGGAGGGGAAGAGGGGAGGTGTATATGAGTGAGAAAGAGGGGTGAGAGGGAAGAAAGATAACAGGAAGCATGTGGTCAAGAGAGGAGGGAGAGAGGAGGAAAGTGAAAAACAAGGAAGAAGGGAACAGGAAAGAAGGAAAAGGAATGGAGGGAGAAAGGAAAGGGATTAAGGGGAAGGGTAAAAAAAGAAGTGGATGGGAGAAGACAAGAGAGGGATAGAAGGCGAAGAAGGGCCACAGGAAGGAGGAGTATGAGAAGCAAATAAATGTGGGAGGGATGGGAGGAACAGACGGAGGTAAGAAAGAAAGAGGAGGAGGAGGAGGAGGAGGAGGAGGAGGAGGAGGAGGAGGAGGAGGAGGAGGAGTTCAACACACAGAGGTCATTGTTAGGGGAATGGGGAGGGGGAGGGGGAGCAAGGTTATGGTCCCTGCACCCCGGACCTTCTGAGGCACAATGTTACAATGGACTACTAACAAGAGGCCCAATACTCAGTTGGGCCCCTCAGTCTACATGGGCTATACTGGATAAGACTGGTTGGGGCCCCATTAAGATTGGGACTAATTAGAACTGGGGCCCGAGGAGAGAGATAGAGGCCGATTTAATGAAGTGAGAAAAACTACAGTTCGCTCACGAGTTAGCCAATGGGTGGATTATGGAATGAGCGTGGGCGTTGGGTGGGGTATGGGCGTGGGCGTGGTATATTACCTCCTTTACACATAACATTTTGTATCTTGTTTTAAACCACACACACACACACACACACACATTAGCGATAGGGAAGAGTACGTTAGGTGAGAGGTGTGAGTGGGTGGAGTGGTATTGGGGTGGGGTAGGTGTGAGTGGGTGTATTGGGGTGGGGTGGGTGTGAGGAGGGTGTGAGTGGGTGTGAGGTGGGTGTGGGTGTATGGGTGTGATGTGGGTGTATGGGTGTGGGGTGAGTGGGTGGACAGGTAGGATGAACTGGAGAACTAGAGACAAAGTACGTGGGTAGGATGTGGGCGTGGTAGATGGGTGGCAAGGTGGGCGGGGATAGATGGGTGACATGGTGGGCGGGGGTGGATGGGTGACAAGAGTGGGCGGGGTGGATGGTGACAAGAGTGGGCGGGGATGGATGGGTGACAAGAGTGGGCGGGGATGGATGGCTGACAGGATGGGCGGTAAAGGTGGGCGGGAGTGGGTGGGTGGCAGGGTGGGTGGAATAATACATCACAGCCACCCACCAGTATCGACGAGGGCCACCCATTAAAACATTTCACGAGTGTTGATTACCTTAATTAAACAACAAATATGTACACTGAATATGTTAATGAGAGTAATTACGTAGCTATATGTATGTATACCTGTGTGTATACCTGTGTATATACCTGTGTGTATACCTGATGTATACCTGTGTATGTCTAGAACCAGAACCCAATTGAACCCGGACCCAAGAGAACCCGGACCCAATTGAACCCGGACCCAAGAGAACCCGGGCTCAAAGATGAAGATAATGTATCCAACTAATTAATTACACCTGTCTTACCTGTGTAATTAGATACACTTAATTAGACTAATCTTTCATATAAAATTTAGAAGTTTGCATTACTAATTAAATATTCTGTCTGTCTGCCTGTCTATCTGTCTGTCACTCTGCCTGTCTGTTAGTCTGTCACCGCAATTAAATATAGCATTACAATTACAGTGAAAATTGGGTTCCTCTCTCTCTCTCCTGTAATCAGACCAACATACTCAAGTTTAAATTGATAGTCATTCCTCTACGCACGCACACAAAACACCTCAACTATTTCTCTCAGAATCCACACAACTGTAACTGAAATGCGGATTCAATTGGAACCCACGAAAACTTTTACAAGATTTGCACGCAATTGGGCACTTGTGGACGCAAACATTACCCGGAATAATATATTTCACACACACACACACACACACACATCCCTCATTGACCTCCACCACCAAGCAATAGCAAGGTTTGGCAGTGGACTACTGCACCACCCTCGTCATCACACCTCCTGCCACCAACACCACCTCAAGTCCGCCACTACAACAAAATTCAGCCCATAAGACGCACTGATAGATATAAGAACAGCACCATCCCATCTATTGTTAAAATAATAAACAACTCCAGATTTATGTACTGTACAGCCCAGTAAATGTATTCAATGCATATTATATCATTATGTCTAAATCAAATGTAAGTCTGTATATTTTCAGCCACCGGCTACAACTCTATTAATAAACCGTTTATTATTATTATTATTATTTTATTATTATTATTATTATTATTACACCATCTCCACAAGCAACTATACCCACACGCACTGAAATCATGCACGCAACAAGCCAAGCACTCACAAATGCAGGCAAGCAGGTGAGTTAAGCAATCAGGTAGGCAGGTGAGTCAAGCAGTCAGGCAGGTAAGTAACAATAATTAAGACAGGTATGCAGGCAGTAGCAGTAAGCAGACATGTAATTGATAGCATATTAAAACCACAAACTCCTTTCCTTAGTTCTTTCTTCCCTAACTCCCTAATTATATTTCCTTTACTCGCTTCTTTCCTTCCCTCGGCCTCTCGCTTTTTATCTCTCAGCCTTTACTTTCCTCTCTTCCACCTCTCAGCCTTTCCCTCTCTCCATCTCTTCCATCTCCCAACCATCCCTCCCTCCCATAATCCCACCCTCCCATAATCCCTCTCACCTCCCATAATCCCTCTACAACTTGCTGAGACTTCCCTGATTCATAATTAAAATAGCAAACACGCCTTCAGAACATAATAGGTTACCTGGACTGGTTATGTGTGTGTGTGTGTGTGTGTGTGTGTGTGTGTGTGTGTGTGTGTGTGTGTGTGTGTGTGTGTGTGTGTGTGTGTGTGTGTGTGTGTGTGTGTGCGTGTCAATCTCAACATACACACGCTAACACGTCCTCTTCAGCGTCACATTGGCAAGATTAATCAAAACTTCTCCCACGATACAAGAACTTACAAGGAAAGATATTTTACACACACGCACACACACACACACACACACACACACACACACACCACACACACACACACACACACACACACAACACCACAACACAAAAAACAATAACATCTAAAAAAATAAAACCTAACCTAACACAACCCAACCTAACCAACCTAACCTAACCTCTAACCTAACACAAACCTAACCTAACCTAATCTAACCTAAAACAACAACTATTTCAAAACCTACACACCTTTTTTTTTATCTTGGCCTAATTACACGGTCATTACCTGTAATTAAACAGTATTTTAGATAAAGCAGAGTCGTGGCCAGCTTAGTCGTGGCCAGCTTAGTCGTGGCCAGCTTAGTCGTGGCCAGCTTACACGAATATTCACTACAATTAACTTACAATTAACTTAGCTAGTCCGTCGTAATGAAATAGTGAACAACGATAGTGATCACGTGATAGTGAGGGTGACGTCATGTTACCTCAATGGAGAGCTGGGGCACCCAATAGACCTCTGGTGCCGCAGTCCCATCTGGGGCAGAACAGATGGAGGAGGGGGGGACAGAAGGGGTTGTGGAGGAGAGAAGGAATGAAGGAAGGAAGGAGTTGGTGCACTGTGAATAAAGGGAGGGAGGAAAGGAGAGGGAGAAAGGGTGGGATGGACTGGCTGGTTCACTAAAGGAAGGAAGGACTAGTGAACTGTGGGAGGGATGGACGGAAAGGTGGAGAGGGAAGGAGGAAAGGAGGGAAGAGGAGGGAGGGAGGAGGATGGAGGAAGGTGATGTGATGGAGGGAGGGAGGGATGGAGAGGGAGGTGATGTGATGGAGGGAAGAGGAGGGAAGGAGGAGGGAGGATGGAGGGAAAGGTGATGTGATGGAGGGAGAGGAGGGAGGGAGAGAGGAGAATTGGTGCACAGGGATGGAAAGAGAAAGGAGAAAGGGAAGGGAGGAAGGAGGAGAGGATTAACCTCACGTTTCTCACTCTTTTATTCAATTTAAGGCCGTTCACAGGAGCCCGGGTATAATATGACCGTGAAGAGTCGGGCGTGATCGGGAAGAGTCGGGAAGAGTCGAGAATAATCGGGAATGGGCAGGAATATATCAGCCTTTTAGACAGGAATCGGTGAGAGTACTCGGGAATACGGCTGGGAATAGCGAGACAACTTTAGAAGTGACCGGGAATTCTCGCGGATAAGTCAGGAATGTTTCGGGAATGGGCTTGGAATTATTCGGGAAAGTCTTGAGAATGTTTAGGAATATTCGCAAAATGGTCCAAGGATAATTTTTTATTGCATGAGAATAATCTGGAATGAGACAGGAATTGAGTCAGTTATATTCAGTAATTTCGCGGTATTTTAGGAATTCGCGTAGTAGGAATTCGCGAGATAATAGGAATTCGACAAAAAGATCAATAAAGGCCAAGAGAGAAACAACGGGAATAATCGGGAATGCGGCTGGGAATGTCTAGGAATGGGAATGGTAGTCGACGGGTTCCTAGATTCCAATTACCTGGATTTAAGACAACTACAGCAGAACAATACCTCGGATCACCTGAAGATTAAACACCCTCATACTACCTGGGAGGTTAGGTTAGGTTAGGTTAGGTTAGGTTAGGTTAGGATGGTTAGGTTACAGTATGCTGGTAACTGTGCCTTTTACGTCTACTGTTTCCATTCACAAACTACGTCACCTTCCTGTACATATTTACCAGATAAAATATATTATGTATGTATGTATGTATGTATGTATGTATGTATGTATGTATGTATGTATGTATGTAAAAAGACTCCAATAAACTACACCTCTTTATTTTTTTTTGTGTGTGTTTAATTTTACAACACATACACTAGACTGAGAGAGAGATTTCCTAGGCCTATTTTTTCAATGTATAATTTTATTTTATTTCAGATATTTAACGTTTCTTCAATAACTCCCACGTAACCTTTTTCCCAGGTGTATAACTTCCCTTCACAATATAAATACCAAAATATACACTTACTTTCATACATTATCATACACATCTATACTCTCCAGAAAATACAAACTTTAAGACTTTTATTTAAGGACATTTCAGAAATATACAATTACTGGATATATTTTTCCTTCAAATAATATATAAACACTTATAAAAAATTTTAATCCGGATAAGACAATGAATAAAATAATATATTTTCTTTGACAATACAAAAATTCTTTCATTATTAAAAAAAATATATATACTTTTAATACTTTTTATACATAGGTCTACATACATTTCATACAAGTTCAACCTCTTCATACATACATTCAGCTATACAGTATACATCCATATACAGTACTTTCACCCTTAATACACCCATACACTTTCACATATACACAATTCATACACTTACATCTATACATCTAATCCATACACGTTCACCTCTGCCACTATAACACTAAAAAAAACATACAAATCCAGTCAATCACTCGTATACATAACATACATTACAGAATACATAATACATAATCCTGGAGAAGAAAAATACAAGTATACAGAGGAGCATTGTTCTTTCCTGCCATGTGTGTGTATTCTCTGTGTATGATGTATAAACCTGTATTTTCTGCAGGTAAATAAACCACTGTTTTCACCTCTTGATAAATATTTGCATCTCTTGTATTATACCTACAGACAAGCACAAGGTATTACTGTGTGTGTGTGTGTGTGTGTGTGTGTGAATATGTCTGTGCTTGTTTCGTGAACGCACACACACACACACACACACATTATTATTATTATTAGTAGTAGTAGTAGTAGTAACAGTAGTAGTAGTAGTATTGAAACAGTACTAACCAACGACTCTATTCTCTCCCAGGGTAAAAAGGAATAATTTTTCTAATTAAAAATGTTTTGGATCCACCTCAAGGTCCTTCAGCTGATGAGTAACACGGGTCAAGGTGGGGGGGAGGAGGGGGAGGAGAAGAAGAGGAGACTGTAGAAGGAAATGAATGTAGAAGGAAGAAGTAGATGGAACGAGAGGAAGATGAAGAAAATGTGGAATAACAGCATCTACAACCACAAAAACAGCACAGGAACAGCAAAAACAACACAACAGCAATAACAAAACAATAACCACAGCAATAACAACAAAAACAGCAAAACAACAGCAATAACAGTACAACCACAGCAATAACAACACAACAACGGCACCATTGACAGCAGGGGAAGAGCCACACACAACATTCTGGTGGGGAAGACAGTTGAGCACCATCACCGCTGCCATTGTTGACACTCATCAGCTGGTGGACTGCTACCTCCTCTACCCCAACTTGTGGCGGCTGTTGGAGGCTGGTGGCGGCTGTGGTGGCAATGGCGGATGGAGACAGAAGTAGCGGGTGTGAGGCTTGCTGAGGCGGTGGCGGGGCTGTGACGGCTCAGGCGGTGGCAGGGGGCTGTGACGGCTCAGGCGGTGGGGCTGGCGGCCAGGCGTGGCGGGGGCTGTGACGTTAGGCGGTGGCGGGGGCTTGACGCTCGAGGCGGTGGCGGACTGTGACGGCTCGAGGCGGTGGCGGGGGCTGGACGGCTCGTGGCGGTGGCGGGGACTGTGACGGTTCGAGGCGGTGGCGGGGACTGTGACGGCTCGAGGCG
Source organism: Homarus americanus (assembly GCF_018991925.1). Lineage (NCBI taxonomy): Eukaryota > Metazoa > Arthropoda > Malacostraca > Decapoda > Nephropidae > Homarus > Homarus americanus. The sequence goes on along the minus strand of NW_024746393.1, from coordinate 63,886 downwards.
GTGGCGGGGACTGTGACGGCTCAGGCGGTGGCGGGGACTGTGACGGATCGAGGCGGTGGCGGGGCTGTGACGGCTCGTGGCGGTGGCGGGGACTGTGACGGTTCGAGGCGGTGGCGGGGACTGTGACGGCTCGTGGCGGTGGCGGGGACTGTGACGGCTCAAGGCGGTGGCGGGCTGTGATGTCTCGAGGCGGTGGCAGGGGGCTGTGACGGCTCGAGGCGGTGGGCAGCAGTAATAAAATTAATGGAGCGTTACACCTATAATAAACACTTTCATTTCTCGAGTCATAAAAAGAGAGAGATGTAAACACCACTCACGCGTCCCTAGTAGTGACCCAGTAGCTGGTGTCACTAGTGAACTAACAACATTAGCGCCACGGATCCGGGCGACCAACATCGACACGGATCAAGGTACCGCAGAGGTCTCAAGGTCTTCCAAGCTGGTCATCAATGCTAAGCTGGGGTGTGACGGAGATAAGACGACAAGCCGCTAGGGAGTGCTGAGGAGGATGGAAAAAGGAAGAGCTGGAATTGGAGGGGTGTGGGGAGGAAAGCTCGGGTAGGGAGAGTTGGGGTGGGGAATGGGAAGGAGGGATGGGGAAGAGAGGGGGTGAAGGAGGAGCATGGAAGGGAAGGCGAGAGAGGTGGAAGGATGAAGGAGGGAAGGATGAATGCAGGAGGGATGGGGCGTGGGAATGAAGGAGGAAAACAGATGAAAGGGCAAAGACAAAACTAATAATGATGATGATGGGAAGAAGAAGAAGAAGAAGAAAGAAGAAGAAGAAAGAAGAAAAACCTTATTCCATGTCTGTTGGTAGTAGCTACGCCAGAGAGTACATGGAGACCCTGAATAGTACGTGGCCTCAATGACATGCCTCCCTGGATAGTGTGTGTGTGTGTGTGTGTGTGTGTGTGTGTGTGTGTGTGTGTGTGTGTGTGTGTGTGTGTGTGTGTGCTGTGGGGACTGTATCTGTGGGTATTTACAGACAGGGGAGGGAGGGGGAGGGGGGGGAGGGGAGGAGATGGAGAGGGGGTTGTTGGCAGGACAGGGGTAATGGAAGGGAAGGAAGGAGGGGGAGGTGGGGGAGGTAAACCAAGGTGTTGACTGTAGGTTTAGTTTACCTTGGGGGAGGGGTATACCTGTCATGGCGGGGCAGAGTCGAGGTTTATCCAATGCAAACTCTTCCTTCGGTTGGATTCGGTGATTTACCTTATCCAGCCAAGCGGGTATATATGCCGAGCCCTGGTCCTGTCTTCCACGGACCATCAGTCAACCCCAGTCAACAGTCACCCCCAGTTCAGTGCTCCTCCTAGTCAATGGCCCCCCAGTCAACGACCCTCAGTCAACGGCCCCACCTAGTCAAGGGCCCTCAGTCAACGGCCCCTCCTAGTCAACGGCCCGCAGTCAACGGCCCCTCCTAGTCAACGGCCACTCCCAGTTAATGGCCCCTCCTAGTCAACGGCCACTCCCAGTTAATGGCCCCCAGTCAACGGCCACTCCCAGCCAACGGCCCCACCCAGTCAACGGCTCCAGTCAACGGCCCTCCTAGTCAACGGCCAATTCCCAGTTAATACCGGCCCTCCTAGTCAACGGCATACTCCTGCCACGACCTCACCTAGTCAACGGCCACTCCCCAGTTAATGACCCCACCTAGTCAACGCTGCACCTGTTAATGACCCCACCTAGTCAACGGCCACCCCAGTTAATGACCCCACTCTAGTCAACGGCCACTCCCAGCACGACCCCACCTTAGTCAACGGCCACTCCCAGTTAATGACCCCACCTAGTCAACGGCCACTCCCAGTCAACGGCCCCACTCTAGTCAACGCACACTCCTAGTTAATGACCCCACCTGGTCAACGTCCACCCTAGTTAATGACCCACCTAGTCAACGCATACCCAGTTAATGACCCCACCTAGTCAACGGCCACTCCCAGTTAATGACCCCACCTAGTCAACGGCCCCCTCCTAGTCAACGGTATTACCCCAGTTAATGACCCCACCTTAGTCAACGGCCACTCCCAGTTAATGACCCCACCTAGTCAACGGCCCTCCTAGTCAACGGCCACTCCCAGTTAATGACCCCACCTAGTCAACGGCCACTCCCAGTTAATGACCCCACCTAGTTAACGGCCACTCCCAGTCAACGGCCCCACCTAGTCAACGGCCACTCCCAGTTAATGGCCCCACCTAGTCAACGGCCCCTCCCCAACATTATTCAGGACAGGTAAGACCATTGTTCTAGCCACACCTGCCAATGAATATAACCATCCACGTCCCTTGACCTCACATGACCCTGACCCACGGAGAGAGTAAATAGCAGGTGCGCCGATAATTAGCAGTCAATTATACACCGGACAAAGACAGCATACACAATGGTTAAGGCTGCTGTGAATACTCCCTTAGATGTTCTGGGAAAACTTTAGCCCGAATAGAAATAAGTTATGTACAGGTGAGCCATACTAAGCAGGTAGAAGGGCGGGCTTCCTTCATCAACAACACGAGAGTCTCACAAGAACTTAGGTTGAATTCGTATCCTAACTGAAAACTTAAGGGAACATCTGACCCCCTCACTGTAGCCGCGAGATAAAGATGGATTCTCACAGTCCTAAGATGATTTGATTCCCTAACCGGTGAGTTGAGAATGCTTCTAACCTTCTGACTCATAAGAAGACGGAAAAAGGATTCTCAAAGGCGTACAAGTGAAAAGGTGAATGTGGGTGCCGGGACACTGGCTCCAACACACTTAAGCCTTCAGTACACTAGGAGGCAAGAGTACTGCACTCAGCCGCCTTCTCTTCCCCAGGATCGAATCAACGAACCACAGGGCAGAATGTACGTGCAGAATCCACTCGGCCACCGCCCTCTTCTCCTCAATGACCGAACTCTCGTTAACTTCCCCATCCAGCTCACATAAACCACGACACAACGATGGATTCTCCGAGGTTCGTTAGTTGTATTTATTCCTTAATTGGGAACGTGAGAACGATTTTAAACCACTCAATTAAACCCCGACATAAAGATAAATTCTCTCTCTCTCTCGCCGAGCACGTGAGAACGCATTCAGCTGTTCACTTTAGCTAGGGTACAAACATGGCGCCCAACTAGTGTCAAGATAAACAAGACACCAATGTAAATCAAGGCACAATTCTCTCCTAAGTCAGAGAGGGAGAGCCTAAGGTAAGAAGTTCTCAGACTTTAACTCCAGCGTTTGTTTACCTTTGCATGATAAAGGATACAAAATACATCTAAATTTAAAGACGATTTAGAGGTCAATTTTCCCAGCGATCTTTGACCGTGTCGGAGTTTGCATGAGTCACTCAGAATGAATTTGTTTTATGACTAATTAGGAATAAAATTTAATTCAAGGGTTGTTCTTTTTTTAATTTCATCTTCGTGACAACATAAATTAACTCATTAAATTCATCCATGTCACCTGTTAGCGTGAGTAGTTTAGCGCGCTCTCTCTCTACGTAACAAACAAACAATACAAAAATCCATCCGTTTGTCACAACCTAAATTATAAACTTCACCACACTCTCACATAATCAGGTCCTTCCTTAAACAAATAATAATCATCCTATAAACTGTGAGGGACCAAGTACCAACCCTTGGGAACTCCAGCATAGTAAGTACACACACGCACACCGGCTGGTGCATGACCGGCCACTACACTTATCTACAGCACTCATCTGTATTAGGGTTGGGTCGTCCTTGCATTCGATAACAAAGTCATCCGTAGGAAATATTAATTAAGCGTACGACTCAATCCTAGCACAGGTGTTGCGATTATCGGGATTATCTCAAGATTAGAGGTCCTATCTTATTTCACCTGTAGATTAGACTTTCCTCTCTTATTTCATCTGAAGATTCGACACCTCCACATTATTCCACCTGAAGATTATCCACCCTAAACTGGGGGTATCTAATCTCCTAAGTGAAACGGTTATCATCACATCAATTTGCGCCTACATGCAAATATACTGACGGTATCCGAACAAGGAAAAATAAGGCTTATCTCCGGTTGTACAAGACGATCAATAAACTATCTGTACTTGGGGTGGTCGATGAATTACACAATGAACACTGTGACTCCTGTTGTCTCGGTAGGGTTGTCAGAATCGTTCGTCCGCTGTCAGATTTTTTCAACACAATATTTGATAGATACTTTTTGAGCGACTGTATATATAAAGTAAATAAAACAATATAACAATAAAAAGGTCTATTGTTTATCGTCAATGCATAAATTACCTGCAGGATAAATTTTCTGATGTGTAAATTAATTAAAAACAAAAGATACCTGACAAGTGTTGTACATAAGAGATGGTGTAGCTAGGTTAGGTAAGGATAGGATAGGATAGGTTAGGTTAGGTTAGGTTAGGTTAGGATAGGTTAGGTTAGGTTAGGTTAGGTTAGGATAGGATAGGTGGTAGTGTAGCCTCCAGCCCTCACTGTGGATATTAACACCGTCTGTGAGTCAGGTTATTAAAAGGTAATACTAATGAAGGTTTATTCATACCTGTATACTGAACACACCTTTATATCAAACTAATTAACTTCGTAAAGAACCCTAATGTAACTTAACTTAACCTAACCTAACCTAGCTTAACCTAACCTAACCAAATTTAACCTAACCTAACCAACAGAATAAAAGTACAAAAAACCTCAAAAGCTTAAAAAATAAAAAAATTAAAAAATTAAAAATGTAGTTTAGAATTACCTCAAGAAAGGGAAGATTTGGGAGGCCCCACCACCACCACCACCATCAACCCCCCCACCACCACCATCACCCCACCCCCACACCACCATCCCCCCCCCACCACGTTCCTTCCGACTCTCACTAATGGACAAGAGGCAATTGTTTAAATTATGCTAATGAACAGAGAACGGAGACGAGACGTGGGGGGGAAAAAACTCATACTTGAGAACTGGAGGAAAAAAAATAAAGGAAACACCCATTACATCTTACAACTTTTCTTAGATATTATAAAAAAATAAAAAAATAAAAAAATAAAAATAAATAAATAAATAAATAAATAAATAAATAAATAAAATAATAAAAAATACAAAAATACAAAAATAAATAGAAAATAAAAATCAAAAGACAATAAAAATACAAAAAATAAATAAGAAAATAAATACATAATATTTCCTTGGAAGTGAAAAAAAATCATGAATATTTATTATAAAAAAAAAGAATTCTTCAAAATTTTTAATAAAATTCTGAGTGAAAAATATTCTTCAAATATTTATGAAGAACTACCCGCATACACCGCAGAAACAATCAAGCCATACACCGCTATATAATCAGGCTATACACCGCTATACAATCAAGCTATACACCTATATATAATCAAGCTATACATAAACAAACAGAGAATCATTTGTTTGTCAACAATAATTGCATGCTGTTGGGAGGAGGAGGAGGAGGAGGAGGAGGAGGAGGAGACTGCGGGAGGAAGGGAAGACAGGATATAGAGGAAGAGGAAAAAAGAGAGTGGACAAGAGGAGAGGAGGATGAGGAAGGATGGGAAGAGAGGAAACAGAAGGAGGAGGGCGAGGGAGAAGGAGAAGTGAGGAGAGGAATAGGAAGAAGAAGGAAGAGATTAAAGGGCGAGGAGGAGAAGGAGGAAGAAAAAGAAAGGAAAGATGGAGAAAAAAGAAAGAAGAGGAAGGAGGAAGAAGAGGGAAAGAGAGTAAAAAGATCCTGAGAGGAGAGAATGATGAAGGAAGAGAGAGGAGAGAGAGAGAGAGAGAGAGAGAGAGAGAGAGAGAGAGAGAGAGAGAGAGAGAGAGAGAGAGGAGAGAGAGAGAGAGAGAGAGAGAGAGATAAGAGGGAATAAGAGGCAAAGAAGAGGAAGAAGGATGGGAAATAAGAATACAGAGAAAGAGAAGGGAGGAAAAATTGGAGAGAGAGAGAGAGAGGAGAGAGAGAGAGAGAGAGAGTAGGGGAGGTATATAAAGTAAGATTGAATGAAAGAAATGAGAAGGGATGAGAGGAAGGATAAAAGAGGGGGAATAAAGTGAGACGAATGGGGGTGTGTGTGAACCGATGTGAGAGTATGTCAACAATGTCGCAATCTCTCTCTCTCTCTCTCTTGTGTACAAACAGAAAGTGCCAACATTAACAACAAGAGCTAACACACTCTACACACACACACACACACACACACACACACACACACACACACACACACACACACACACACACACACACACACACACACACACACACACACACACACACCTACCATCAGTACAACAAAAAACCACCCACATGAGTCCGGGCACATTCTCTCCCCGCTTCCTCAAAAAAAAAACAAAAAACACAAAAAAAACACCACATAAATCTTCACCCTCAGCTGACAATGGCTATGACGTCACAAAACTATAGACGCAACAATAACAATGAGACAAGGGACCATCGTTGACACCCTCCCTGCCACCTCAGGACAAGAGACCCCCTATACACTTATTGACTCTCTCTCTCTCTCTCTCTCTCTTAAAATTTCCCTCTTCTCTTTCTCTGTATTCTTATTTCCCCTCCTTCTTCCCTCTTCATTGCCTCTTATTTCCCTCTCTCTCTCTCTCTCTTCCCTTCCTTGCATCTTGTTCCTTCTCTCCCGTTGGTCTTAATAATAACTCCTTTGGCTTGTAACAGGAACAGCTGTACAGGTTAGAGAGACAAAGGCGGTGAATAAATTACTACGGTAACCCGTAGGTGACAAGTGGAACGTAACGTGGAGGTAACAAGTGGAACGTAACGTGGAGGTAACAAGTGGAACGTAACGTGGAGGTAACAAGTGGAACGTAACGTGGAGGTAACAAGTGGAACGTCCGCTGCTCTTCACATGAATAACAGCAGGTACTGTATACATCCCTTGGTGGTAGCGACCCCTTCCTCATTCCCTTCCTCATTCCTCTCCCCACTCATCTTCCTCATTCCCTTCCTGATTCTCTTCCTCACTCCCTTCCTCACTCCCCTCCTCACTCACCTTCCTCACTCCTCACCCTCCCCAACTCCCCCTTCCCCTCACCCCCTCCCCACCCCTCCTCACCCTCCCCACCCCCCTCCCCACCCACACCTCCCCACCTCCCCACTCCTCCCACTCCCCCTTCCCACCCCTCTCACTCCTCCCCCACTCCCTCCTCACCCCCTTCCTCACCCCCTCCCCACTCCTCCCTCACTCCCTCCCACCTCCTCACTCCTCCCCACCCTCACTCCTCCCACCACCTTCCTCACCTCCTCACCCTCCCACTCTTCCCCCACCTCCTCACCTCCTCACCCTTCCCACTCCTCCCCACTCCCCCTCCTCACCCCCTCCCCACTCTCCTCAATTCTCCTCACCCCCTCCCTCACTCCCTCCTCACCCTCCTCACCCCCCTCCTCACCCCTCCCCTACCCCCTTCCTCACTCCTCCTCACCCCCTCCCACCTTCCTCACTCCTCCTCACCCCCTCCCTCACCCCCTCCTCACTCCCTCCTCACGCGTCCAAGTTACGTAACACTAATGTTTTACAAGACTACGTACCACAACTACACATTTTTTTTCATCGATACCAAAAGTAAATAGAAACACCTGAGCTAATTAACCGAGACAGGTGAGTATATTAACACGTAGAGACATACAATCACCTTTGCTTACCTACACGTTACAAAAATATTTAACCTTTTAGATGATTAGTGATTAAAAAAAAACACCCAAAACAAACAGGTTATTGATAGAAAAACACAGAGATATTTTTATGAGACAAGCAAATTAAACTTCATGTAAAAATAGTTAGAATTTATATCAAGTTTGTCGGTTCTCAAGCCCCCCCATCCCATCCCCCCACCACCCCATCCCCACCACCCCATCCCCCCCACCCCCCAAAAATATCCCTTTTAGAAGACTGGATGACAAACACGACCAAAACAAACACTCCAACAACTAATAAGAAAAACCAAACAAAAAAAACAATACTTATTTTTATTAAAACACTAAAAAACAAAAACGACGAAAAATAATTAAACCACCAATTAAAAAAAAAATTTCTCCAGATAAGATAAACCATATATAAAAACGCTATAGTCACATATATAAAAAAAAACCTGACTTACACATATATAAAGACTAATATATAGGTCCAATTTGACTACTTGTTAAAATATATATACCCCACTATATGAATCTGCACCAAATGCTATATCAACAATTTATTTTAGTCGCTGATAAATTGGACACTTATTTCTACACCACAACCAACACCTTTATAAACACGTGGTGATAATTAAGTCATTTTTTATAATTAGATATGTCAACAGTTAGTGCAAGAGGGACATATGCGGCTAGAATAGACGTGTGAATTTATCTTTTACGTCCATAGATTTTTTTTTCACGTACAGCATCTACGTACATAGGTATTGTCCGTTCCTAGTCTAACCTAACTTAGCCTAACTTAACCTAACCTAATCACATCTAACTTAACTCAACCACACACACACACACACACACACACACACACACACACACACACCACGTATTTCCAACTCTGGACAATTAAAATCGGGTTTTATTTACAGAAACTTACAGAAAAAAAGTGAATTAGAATTTTTTTTTACATGGTACGACTGATGCCTTTTATGACTTGCTCTCCCCAGAAAATGTCATTTACAAACGCATTTACAACAATCTGGAGGTGTAAAAAAATAGCCTCCTAGCCTCCTTTGCTCCAGCCATCCTCCTTCCCCTCCTTCCTACACAATCCTGGATATCCTACAAACATCCACATCCTTCTTGTCATCCTTACAAGGCCCTGAAAATATCCTTCTATCGTGTGAGTTTGTTTCTGATATATTCTCCTTCTCTCCCCCACTCTACTCCATCACCCTCCTCCCCCACTCTACCCCATCAACCCCTCCTCCCTCTCCACCCCATCACCCCCCTCCCCCACTCCCATCCATCACCCCTCTCTCCCACCCCACTCTAACTCAGAGAGAGAGAGAGAGAGAGAGAGAGAGAGAGCATCTTCATTATTGGCTATGAATCTGTCAGCCGATGTTACCACCTGCCATGTCCTGACGGGCCATCGATATTAGTATTTGAGCTGACATCTCACATAGCCTTATCCTCACACCTCACCAAAACCCCCACCTCAAAACCACACCCCACCAAAACCCCCCACACCTCACAAAACCCCACACCTCACCAAAACCCCACACCTCACCAAAACCCTCACACCTCACCAAACCCCACACTCACCAAACCCCCACACCTCAAAACCCCACACCACCCAAACCCTCACACCTCACCAAAAACCCCTTCACACCTCACAAACACGCTCCACAACGAGACTCACTCCACTCGTAACAGTTAAAGAGCTGCAGTTTGTGGCTACGTGCTGTGAAAGTTGGTGATAGTGGAGGAACATTGTGGTGAAATACTGACAGATATAGCGAGACGGGCCGAGCTAAGAGATCTTTCTTGGGGGGAGGGAGAGATGAAGATGTTACTCAAGATATGTGGTACTGGTGGTGGTGGTGGTGGTAGGAAGAGGGGGGCGGATGAACGAATAGAAGAAAGGAAGGGAGGAAGGAAGGAAATATGAAAGGAATGGCAGACAGAAAGAAGGATGAAAGGATAGATAAAACAGAAGGAAGGAAGGAACGAACAAAACGAAGAAAGTAAAGTTGAAAATGAACAGACAAACGAAAAAATATATATATAAACTACTTAAGTCCCCCCTGAGTTTACGTAGGTTTTCTGTAAATGGGAGTAATGACGACAACAGTTTATAAGCGCTCAAACACAATACCTCCAGACACCTCTTGGTTAACATGTGTAGCGTTGTGTTTACAGACAGATAAATGTAATGGGTTAGTTGTCTAGTGTTTACTGATTGTTTGTATACCTGCACTGTATATGTGTAAATTGTATACCTGTGTATATATACATACGGTTGACTGTATACCTACACGCCTTGCCAACCAGGGAGATACGTTCATGAAATCGGGATGCACTGAGGTTACACACACACACACACACACACACACACGTGACAAGGCCAGTATGTTCTTGACCGCTGACTTTTTAAATAAACAATAAACTTGGGTGTTTTCTCTTGACAGTTGTTTTATGTGTACATATAAACCCACACACACACACACACACACACACACACACACACACACACACACACACACACACACACTTATGAGTGTTTATGCTGCGCAATTTTCCTAAAGCTGAACAGATCAGTCTCAGTGCTTTTAAGTTAGGTGTATCGGGGTGTCTTTGTCTCTCTGTCTCTGTCTGTCTGTCTGTCTGTCTGTCTCTGTCTGTCTGTCTGTCTCTCTGTCTGTTAGCCTCTATACATTTCTGTCAAATGACGTATAAACCCACAGCTGATCGAACCGTTCTGGTGTGATGTACATGATATAATATAGCCCCAGCTGGTATAACCATCCTGAGGGCGTGATATATATGATATAATATAGCCCAGCTGGTATAACCATCCTGAGGGCGTGATATATATGATATAATATAGCCCCAGCTGGTATAACCATCCTGGGGCGTGATATATATGATATAATATAGCCCAGCTGGTATAACCATCCTGGGCGCATATATATGATATAATATAGCCCAGCTAGTATAACCATCCCGAGGGCGTGATATATGATATAATATAGCCCCAGCTGGTATAACCATCTCGCGTGATATATATGATATAATATAGCCCAGCTATAACCATCCTGGGGCGTGATATATATGATATAATATAGCCCAGCTAGTATAACCATCCTGAGGGCGTGATATATATAATAGCCCCAGCTGGTATACCCATCTCTGAGCCAGCTATAACCATCCTGGGGCGTGATATATATGATATAATATAGCCCAGCTGGTAAACCATCCTGGGCGTGAATATATGATATATATAACCCCAGCTATAACCATCCTGGGGCGTGATATATATGATATATATAACCCCAGCTGGTATAACCATCCTGGGGCGTGATATATGAATATAGCCCCAGCTGGTATAACCATCCTGGGGCGTGAGTGAGGCAAAGGAGAGAGACATAGGAATACCAACAGCCAGGCGTGGACGGCAGGCGTGAGTCTGTATGTTTGAAGACCCAACCACCAATGTTTGCACCTCCAATAACCCCTGCCCTGCCACACCCCTGCCCTGCCCTGCCACACCCCCGCCCTGCCACACCCTGCCATCAACTCTGCCCAGTTCTTAATTCTCACACGATAGTAACTTGTTGTTGTTAATTATACGGTTTAATGGTGAATTTTACATGCTTGTCATCCTCTGCCACCACACCCCACCATACCACACCGCACCATACCACACCGCATCATACCACACCGCACCACACCACACCGCACCACACCACAGAGCAAGTTTCTCCTCACCCGTCTCAATTGTGGGTGTGGCTGTTATCGGTGTCTGTACCTCTCGTTCTGGTGTTGCTGTTTTGGCTGCTACACCTTCAGTAACCTCAGCCATGTCCCTGCCCCCTGACTGCTATACTGCTTGCTGTTATCTGTGCAGTTCCCTGTTGCTGTTCCCTGTTCCTGCCCTTCCCTTCCCTGTTGCTGTTCCCTGTTCCTGCCCTTCCCCTTCCCTGTTGCTGTTCCCTGTTCCTGCCCTTCCCCCTTGGTGTTCCCTGTTGATGCCACTCTTCTGCTGTTCCCTGTTCCCTGCCCTTCCCCCTTCCCTGTTGCTGTTCCCTGTTCCTGCCCCTTCCCCTTGCTGCTCCCCTGTTGCTGTTCCCTGTTCCTGCCCTTCCCTTGGTGTTCCCTGTTCCTGCCCCTTCCCCACTGTCTGCTGTTGCTGTATTTCCACCTGTTGTTATTGCTGCCCTTCTTCCTTTCTTTATTGTTGATTTTGCAACCCAACGCACGTCTACACACACACACACACACACACACACACACACACACAACAACAACAGGAGAAAACCCTCTCTCCCACATAATACACACACAAACACAAAGCGCTTTTTAACATAAGAAGTGCATGAGAAAGAGTGCATATATTGTACAGCGTCAGAGGCAGTCGTAGGGACAATGGTGTAGCAGGGAGCGAGTGGTACCGTTCTGAGACTCTAAAAGCAGAAAGTGTTATAAAAAATGTGAGAATTTAAACGTCATGTATATGTATATAAATATTTTTTGCTCTGTGCAGGTTTTATGAGTGTGTGTGTGTGTGTGTGTGTGTGTGTGTGTGTGTGTGTGTGTGTGTGTGTGTGTGTGTAAAGAGAGAGGCCCACATACACAGCCCCCAACACAGACACACACTCCATCCCCCCTCCACCCCCCACACCCACCCTCCCCACACACTCATCCCCCCTCTCCACCCCCACACCTCACCCCCCACACCATCCCCCCCCACCCCCCTCCCCCACACTCATCCCTCTCCACCCCCACACTCACCCTCCCCACACTTATCCCCCCCTCTCCACCCCCCCACACTCACCTCCCCACACCATCCCCCCCCTCCACCCCCCACACTCCACCCTCCCCACACACCTATCCCCTCCACCCCCCACACTCACCCTCCCCCACACACTTATCTCCACCCCCACACTCACCCCCCACACACTTATCCCCCCCAACACACACCATCTTAAAGGTCTTGGTAAAACTGCAACAGTGTGATGGTCCCTACCGACACTGGCTGCCCAACATGCTTTTAAGTAATGAAATGTTGTCCTCCGCTACTTAACACACACACACACACACACACACACACACACACACACACACACACAGAGGATGGACACACAAGACAGACAGACAGACAGACAGACAGACAGACAGACAGTAGGCAATCCAATACCCGTCTTCAGTGACATAGAGATGAACAGATACTTCGGTGGGCCCATTGTATACCCAGCCAATGAAAACAAACCCTAGTTATTGCCTCTGCTTTTCATTGGTCATCTGGAGGGACGGACCTTAATTATAACCACTCACAGGCATGGCAGTGAGTGGACCAATCATCGGTGTCTCCTCCTTGAACCTCTCTAGGATTCGGTTTATTGGAGATTCGTCCGTTTAATCTGGTGTTAAAAACGAATCATTGAACCAGGAGTCGGATCGTTAGGATAAAATTGCATGTTTGATAAATTTAGTTTAATTTAAGGGTAGGGTAGGGTAGCTTGGTTAGGTTACGTTAGGTTACGTTAGATTAGGTTAGGTTAGGTTAGGTTAGGTTAGGTTAGGTTAGAGTCTTAATGTAACTCTGCTGCCATATTGGACACATATACTTCATTTTACATGAAAATATTAGATACAGTCTCACATCTCATGGGTAAAAAACACACCTTATGGACTAATGAGAACCCAACCTTGTCTCCTTGATATTAAATACAGAGTTCAGGTGTACGAGGCGTTGTAGGGAGCTGGCAACACTGACGAGGGGTCTTTGATCACCAGCCTCTGTGTAATGAGAGTTAGTTGGTAACACTGTAGGTGAGATACGCTTGAAGAAATAAGCAGGAGAGGATACGCATGTGGATTTACGCAATTTTACGCTTTTTTTCTGTGTGTTTTGCTTCCACCTCCTCCCTACCTTCCCCTTCTCTCCTCCCCATCCCCTTCCATTTCCTTCTCCCCCTCTTCCTCCCTTCCTACCAATACCATCCTTCCCTCCTCCTGCACCAGCACCTCCTTCCATTTCCTTCTCCCCCTCTTTCTCCTCCCTACCAACACCACCCTCCCCTCCTCCCCTTAACTCCCCCGACCACCCCCCTTCTCCCCACCCCTTCCTCCCCACCTCCTCCCCACAGAGTAAAAACTGCAGGACCCTCAATGAGTTTTTTCTGGTTCTGTTCAACATATATGAATAAATTTAGATGAGTAAATCTCTTTCTCGCCAGTATAAGCCAGGCGGAGGTTCGCCAGCCCGTCCCAAACCTCGAACTTGTTGCCGGAATAAAAATACAACAAAATAAAAATAAATTGAAGGAAATAAAACGAAACTAAAATAAATTAAAAAAATAAATAAAATATAAAATAAGTGAATAAAATGAAAAATTAAATAATATAAAAATAAATAAAACTAAATAGGTTAAAAATAGAAGACAGGATTACGTTCTTCAGGATTTTTTCGAAGTCCGTTCATCACCATCAATAAAATACGTTCAATAAATGTCCCTACGTTCTGTGAGTGTTCAGTAAGTCCGTTCATGTCTATTAATTATACGTTTAAAATAGGTCATTAATCCGTTCATATTACTCTACAAAATCCGTTCATATTATTTACAAAATCTGTTAATGTTGCTCTAAAAAATCCGTTCAAATTATTTACTAAAATCCGTTAAAAATCCGTTCACATTAATCTACAAAATCCGCTAATATTATTCAACAAAATCCATTCAAATTCGTTCACATTGTCATAAAATCCGCTCAACATTAATCTCTAAAATACGTTCAAGACAATAACCATACAAATACCAACAACATTCTCACGTTCACAAAAGATCGTTCACATCAACAAAAACCAAAGAAACGTTCTCAATGGCCGGCAGATAACACTACAAAACACTCATTCTTTTTCCACTATTTTTTCCTCAACTTTTTTTTTTTTTGTGTTTTGGTCTTTGCAGTGTTACCAAGCCCGTGGGAGCACTGCGTCACACCCTGATCCATCATTATCATCTTTATTGGACACCTGACGCCCGCCGCACTCGCTTCCCCCTCTCCCCTCCCCTGATGTGGTAACACTGGCTCACTAGTCTGCGTTTTCTTTGAGTCTCCCTTGAGTCTGGTACCGTTTTCTATGAAGTGTTTATTTATTTTTAGATTTTTATCCAATTTTTGTTTGTTATCATATTATTGCTGTTTCCCTATTACTATTTTTAATCAATTTATTTCATTCTTTTACCAATTTCTATTGTATTCAACAAACATCTAATCGGTTATTGCCTATTCTTCATTACATTATAACTGTCTCCCTATTCCTACTTCATTCATTTCTACACACACACACACGCACACACACACACACACACACACACTTTATTTACCTGTACGCGTTGATTACTGTATTCCGGCCACCTGAGACCTGTCACACCTGCCCACGTACCTGTAAAGTGAATTAGTCAATATTAAATGGGGTTATAAACTGTGTATGATCATGTCGTACACTCTCTCTAACCTTGAAATGCTAAATAAATAAAATTACTAAGATTAATAAAATACAAAAAATAAAACTGATTTTTAAAGTTAATTAAAATTAAATTTTTCCAGTAGATAATTACAACAAATATTGGAGCCTTCGTCTTTCCTCTTCTCTCCCAACCATCCTCTCCCCTCTTTTCCCTCTCCACCCCACCCCTATTCCCATCCTACTTCCCCTTTTCCTCTCCTCCCCACTTCCATTCCCTCCTGCTCCCTTTCCTCTCACTCCCCCATTCCCCTTCCTTGTCCCCTACTTCTTTCACCCCCACCACCTCCTCCTTCCTTCTCCCCCTCCTACTCTCCTTTCCTCCTTCCCCCTACTTCTCCCACACCCTCCTCCTCCTCCTCCTTTCCTTGTCTCTTGTATACAAACACTAGCCACAACAAGTACTAGTAAACAGCGCTATTAACTAGTTCCCTATACTAGCCACAGTGCCACATGAACAAGGGAGGCACTGTAACACCACACCCGGAGGAACCTGGATATATAAGAGTACGTGAAATAACATCAATATGACCCGTATATAACATGAGGTATAGAGTATATGGAACTATGAGTAGGAGAGAAGAGGAAAAGGAAGAGGAGAAGAGGAGGAAGAGAAGGGGAGAGGGAGAGAGAAGAGGAAGAGGGAGAAGTATCAATAAGTATTCCTAGCAGCTGATGATGTGTCATTACGGAGAAGTATTTCGGGCAATTGCATAAACATGATGGGTGGTGATGGGTAATTTGATAGAGATAAATGTGATAGAGTGGGTCGTGATAGAGTGGTCGTGATGAATCAGGTGGTGATGAGTGGTGATGCGGTGTGCAAATGGAAGTGGGTCGTGACCAGGCAGGTGGTGATGGGTGGTGATGGGGTCGTGATAGGTGGGTCGTGATGGAGTGGGTGGTGATAGTGGTGATAGTAGTGATGGGGGGTGATGGGTGATGCATCGTGTTGGGTGGGTGGTGATAGGATCTCAGCTGCCTGATTAGAACTCGATGTAGGAGAAATGTATGTATGTATGTATGTATGTATGTATGTAGCTCTTTATGTATGTATGTATGTATGTATGTTAAAAAATTTCCCTTGTGTAGCTTTTGAAATTGTCTTCCCCAGGTGTGTGTGTGTGTGTGTGTGTGTGTGTGTGTGTGTGTGTGTGTGTGTGTGTGTGTGTGTGTGTGTGTGTGATAAAACTCGAGGATAAAACAATAACCGTCCTTCTGTCTGTCTAGGATATACCCAAGGATAATCAACTGTCTGTCTGTCTGTCTGCAGGATATTAAAACACTCAGCTTCAGGGTCTTACAGTATTTACTCATATCTTAGTCAGTCGTGGCCTCCAGTTCCTCCTTAACATGAAATATACTGTGTTCCTCTCGCCAAAATATACTGTGTTCCTCTCGCCAAATTATACTGTGTTCCTCTCGCCAGGCTATACTGTGTTTCCTCTCGCCCAAATATACTGTGCTCCTCTCATAAAATAGCACCCAGGTGCGGCTGTGTTTCCTCTCCTTAAATTATACATTCGCATTTCTCCTCATGGAAACACCAACATCCATGTTTCTTACATAAAAATATTGTGGAAAAATATTCAAACGAAGGGTATTTTTGCCCCCCTCCCCTCCTCCTCCCCCTCCCCTCCTCTCCCTCCTCCTCCCCCAACACACCCAGTGAAGGCATTACAGGTTTGATGACTGCAGGCTTCCACAACCCTGGCTGGCTAACCTAACCTAACCTAATCTAACCTAACCTAACCTAACCTAATCTCACCTAACCTAACCTAAACAGACCTAACCTAACCACCCCCCCCCCCATCCGTGTGACTTACCGAGGGATTCCCGACACTCCTGGAATGACGGGAATTCTAAGTTTTCTTGATAATTCTTATTTTGCAAGACGTATTAAGAAATCCTGGTTTCCATGACAACGAAAAACAAATTCACAATAAAATTAAACAAGAAAATTAAATAATAAACCATAACTTTCGACTACACCAAGTTATGAATTTTACAAACCTCCATATTTTTATTTTTTTACGAAAAATGAAGTTACAAAGGGTGCGGCGGCCGAGTGGCTAGAACGCTCGCTTCTTATCCTTACGGTCACTGGTTCGCATCCGGGATACCTATTGAGTTCACCCAGATGTAAAGGGATACCTAATTTTACAACAGTTGAGAAATGAAGGAAGGAAGGAAGGAAGGAAGGAAGGAAGGAAGGAAGGAAGGAAGGAAGGGTAAGAGATAGACAAGCTCTCAACACAGTCTCTCTACCTAGCTCTTTATTAAACCAGCTATATTAAGCCAGGTACATTAGACAAGCTATGTTAGGGCAGGTAAAGGAGCACACACACACACACACACACACACACACACGGCAGTAATTAACTTATAACTCAGTACACCACTCCAGGTATTGCCTCGGTGAACCTCCGCTCCTGTAGTAGGTAAGTACAAGTTTCAATGATTCTAAGTAACTTCTGTGTTTGTTACTTATAAAGGGAGGGTGTGTGTTACTTCAGGAGGTTTACAAGATTTAAGTATGTGGCCAGTACTTATAAAAAATCATGAGGGACTTCTGCAACATATTTAAGTAACGTGTGTGTGTGTGTGTGTGTGTGTGTGTGTGTGTGTGTGTGTGTGTGTGTGTGTGTGTGTGTGAGGCAAGTCAAGGCACGAAATACACTCCAGCTAAAAGTACAGAATATTGCTTTCTCTTCCTTCCTCCTTCCTTCTCTCTCCTTCCCTCCTTCCTTCTCTCTCCTTCCCTCCTTTCTACCTTCTTCTGCTGCCTCACCGCCACAGGTAAACACTGAGTCACCTACAATAATCATCCCTCACGTCGCGTTCATCAGGTCAAATATTAATGTGTGAAGCTTAAAATAGAAGGAATCAACAAGCATTAACTCCAGGTGTCTTTTATACGAGTGGCACGGTCGGTTGGAACAGGTGTGCTGACGGACAGGTGTAAAGCTTCTCTGTGTCAGGATATCAGCTTAAGAGTTTTATCTGTGTCAGTGACGTCAGCTAACAGAGTTTTATGTCTGTCAGGGACGTCAGCTAATGGCTTAAATAGAGTGATTTTATTATACACCAATAAGCTGATAAAATACATGACACATTTAACAGATTACATGACGCAACACAGCACAGTGTCTCTCTGTCTGTCTGTCTGTCTGTCTGTCTGTCTGTCTGTCCCTTATTCGCCAGGTAACTGTAAGTGGAAGAGCCAGTGAGCCAGTGAGCCAGTCAGTCAGTCAGTCAGTCAGTCAGTCACCAGATATACGCATCAGCCCCATAGTATCTAACGTCAGTACCATTATGTCAGCCAGTGTCAGGAGCTCTCTCAAATACATAGACAAAAAGATAATAACTACAACTACCTTAAAATTCTACAGCGTGGGTCCAAAAAAAATACAGGTATATTTCTTTTTAGCCTCGTGGATCACTACTTATGATCCCTGACGTGTTTTTCCTTAACTAAATGTAGCGTGCCTGTACCGTAGAGTTATGTGAGGGGGAGGGTTACGGTACACTACAGCCCCCCACTTGCCTGTACCACCACCATCTGTACCGTCGTATAAACCATTACTATCACTACCACTATACTACCACCACCAATCAAACTACCATCACCACCCCTACCTACCCCCTTACTACCACCACCAATCAAACTACCATCACTACCCCTACCACTACCCCCCCTTACTACCACCACCAATCAAACTACCATCACTACCCCCTACCACTACCCCTACTACCACCACCAACTACCATCACCACCCCTACCACCCCCTACTACCACCACCAATCAACTACCATCACTACCCCCTACCCTACCCCCCACTACCACCACCAATCAAACTACCATCACCACCCCTACCTACCCCCCTACTACCACCACCAATCAAACTACCATCACTACCCCTACCACTCCCCCTACTACCACCACCAATCAAACTACCCCCCTACCACCACTACCACCTTCACCACAGTCAAATAACCAAATTTAAATATAAACATTATGATAAATACATCTACATTTGATTATATAAACAGACCTGTATATATACACATCACTTACTCAACCCTCTTCTCGCTTTAATATAACCCGTACACAAGGACAGAACAAACACACAGACATTTTAACTTTATTTGTCATTCATATATTCATTTTTACTGTTTATGTGACTGACAGACAAACAGACAGACAGACAGACAGAGACTACAGACGAACAGGCAGACAGATAGACAGCAGAAAGGCAGACACACAGACAGACAGCCACAAAGACACAGAACAGACACAAAGACACACAGACAGACACGGGGCAAGAGTAACAGCAATATCCATCTCAATACAGCTGGTTGAGGCAGGTAAAAAAATGAATAAATAAAATGAAATGACTTTAGTTGTGTGTGATGACTCGTCGATGTCCTTTGGCTTTTAGAAAGTGAAAGTGATACCCTGGCCCTAACCCACACACACACACACACACACACACACACACACACACACACACACACACACACACACACAGAGCAACCAAACCTAACCTAACCTATTCATATCGACCACTACCACAATCCACCAGCATATACCACAACAACCACCATCCGTAGGTTAGTGTTACTACCACCATCACCCACTAAAATTTACCAATATTACCAGCACCTACCACCATCTACCACCATCCTCCACCATCACACCACAGCACCACCACCACACATTAAACCACACCACCACACCATCATCACCACACTACCACACCTCAACACAATACACCACCACACACCTCTCCATCATTTCCACCCACCCTAAACACCACACTACCACACACCTCCACCACATATCCACCCACACTACCATTACTCCACACACAACACACCACCACAGCACCACACCTCCACCACAGCACCACACCTCCACCACATCACAACACCTCCACCACAGCACCACACCACCACATCACCACAGCACCACAGCACCACACTACCACACCTCCACCACAGCACCACCACCACACTACCACACCTCCACCACACTACCACACCTCCCACCACACTACCACACACCTCCACCACATCACCACAAGCTCCACCACAGCACCACACCTCCACCACAGCACCACACCCCTCCACCCACACCATCAGCCTCTGCCAGTTCCCGTAGAGACTATCCTAACTACCTCTCCATCACAGAGTGCCACTGCCAACATTATTTCATTCTCCTCTTGACAATAACAATCCATCACGTTAAATCCTGTCTCTCCCTCCCTCTTTCTCTCTTTCCCTCCAGTCCTCCCTCCCTCTTCCCCCCATTCATCCCTTTATTTTCCTATCTATCTATCATCTCCTCTGCCACCCACCTACACGCCACCCACCTACACGCCACCCACCTCACACGCCACCCACCACACGCCACCCACCACACGCACCCCACCCACACGCCACCCACCACGCCACCAACCTACACCCACCCCTACACGCCACCCACCCACGCCACCCCACCCCACCACCCACCTACACGCCACCCACCACACGCCACCACCCACCTACACGCCACTACCCACACACCACCCACCTACACGCCACCCACCTACACGCCACCCCACCACACGCCACCACCCACACGCCACCCGCCTACACGCCACCCACCTACCGCCACCCACCTACACGCCACCCACCTACACGCCACCCACCACACACCACCCACCACGCCACCCACCTACACGCCACCCACCTACACGCCACCCACCGCCACCACCTACACGCCACCACCTACCGCCACCCACCTACACGCCACCCACCTACACGCCACCCACCCACACACCCCACCCACACGCCACCCACCTACACGCCACCCACCCACCGCCACCCACCACACGCCACCCGCCTACACGCCACCCACCTACGCCACCCACCACACGCCACCCACCCGGTATAAGCAGTTAAGATGTTATTATCATATTTATTGAAAGTGGCAAGACCGAGGGGGAGGGGGAAGGAGAGAGAGGGGAGGAGGAAGGGGGAAAGGAAAGGAAGAAAAGGGGAAGAAGATAAGGAGGAGATAGGGGAAGGGAGGAAGAATGAAGAGAGATGAGAAGCTAAGGGGAAGGGGAGGTAAGGAGAAAGAAGGAGAAGGGGAAGAGAACGAAGGAAGGAGAATAAAGAGAGATGTGGAAGATAAGGGGAAAGTGAGGGTCAGAGAAGAAGGAGAGAGGGAGGGAGAGAAGGAGGGAAAAGGGAAAAAGAATAAAGGAAAGGAAAAAGGGAATATAAGGAAGAAAGGAAGAGAAGGGGAAGGATGGATTTTAAAGAGAGGGAAATAGGGAAGGTACAGTGGGAAGGGGAAAAATGGACAGGGGAAAGAGTCTTGTGTGTGGATAAGATAGACAGGGAAGAGGAGGAAGTGATGAAAGTGGAAGAATGAGGGAGAGGAGGAAGAGGGAAGAGGAGGAAGGAGAGGAAAATGTGATGCGTAAAGAAATGGTGATGGGATAAAGATGAGGTAAATGGGGGAACAGAAAGAGATGATGAAGGAAGGGAAGAAGGAGAGAGGAAGAACGAGAGGGAGCGATGAAGAAGAAGGGAGGAGAATAAGAAAACTATTGAGATTCTTTTCATTGCTCAGTACTCGACAGGACCTCTCCTCCCTCTCCTTCCTCCCTCTCCTTCTCTCTCCGACCTTCACCTCCTTCATGAAATCACCGTGACTTGAGGATCCTGTCCCGCCCACTGTGTGTTGTGTGTGTGTGTGTTGTTGTGTGTGTGTGTGTGTTGTACAATAGTGTGTGTGTGTGTGTGTTGTCATACAGGTGTCCGTAAGAGGAATCAGAAACGAGACTCACACACACACACACACACACACACACACACACACACACACACACACACACACACACACACACACACACACACACACACACACACACACACACACACACACGAGACGACTATGTGATTCCTTCGTCATTTTTCCAACCTATATGTAAATGTGACGTTGCCACCAGCCTCTTACAGCCCCCGTCACTTTCGCTTTCTCACCCATGCGTGCGAGTTTCACCAATGTGCGAAAGTCACTATTATATGTGCACGCAAATTCAATCAATGTACGTGCGAATTCAAACTCTGTATGTGCGAATTCAAACTCTGTATGTGCGAATTCAAACTCTATATGTGCGAATTCAATCTATATGTGCGAATTCAATCTCTATATGTGCGAATTCAATCTCTATATGTGCGAATTCAATCTCTATATGTGCGAATTCAATCTCTGTATGTGCGAATTTTACCACTGTGCGAATTTTGCCAATATACATGTGCGAATTCAATCCCTTTATGTGCGAAATTCATCTGTCCTTGTGTGCAAATTTAATCAATGCATATGCTAATTTTACAGTTATCACCTTGCCAATTAAATTATGGTATATTCCAATCTCCCCAGTGAAGCGACGATTTTCACGACTAAAATGGTGAAATCAGCCACTGTAAATACGATCCTTATTTACAGTAGGTGATAGGCGAATTTCACTACATAACGAGCGAATTTCACCACATAACGAGCGAATTTCACTACATAACGAGCGAATTTCACTACATAACGAGCGAATATCACTACATAACGAGAGAATTTCACTATATCACTGCATCATGTATAGTTGGGTAAATAAACAAAGGTACAGGTAAGCAGGTGGATAAGCAGGTAAGTCAAGGTAAGCAGACAGGAAAGGGACAAAAAAAGACAGGAAAGTGGGCAAAAAAAACAGGAAAGTGGGCAAAAAAGACAGACAGGAAAGTGGGCAAAAAAGACAGACAGGAAAGTGGGCAAAAAAGACAGACAGGAAAGACAGACAGACAGACAGACAGAGACACTCAAGAGGACGAAGTGACATAATATTCCTGGAAACTCTGGGAAAACTGAGACAATATATTACACTAATACATCAGGTGACAAAGCGTATGACAGTGACAGGTGTGTGTGTGTGTGTGTGTGTGTGTGTGTGTGTGTGTGTGTGTGTGTGTGTGTGTGTGTGTGTGTGTGTGTGTGTGTGTGTGTGTGTGTATTAAAACATTAAACCCCTGACCATAAATATATTACACTCATCCACAGACCCTGACTAAACTCAATTAAAACACACACACACACACACACACACAAGTTAAAAATTACCGAAAAGTTAAACCAGGCTTAACAACAAGAAGTTAAAACCCCTTAGTTAAGACTCCCAAAGTAAACTAGCATGAAACTAAACAACTTAGCTTTCCCCAAGGTATTAACTCAATTAACATCTTAAGTTACCTGGTGGATCCCTGGCAACATTCCTTTCCCGTCTTAATTCCCAGGTGTTATGTGTGGCAACGTTCTCTTCATTACGTGGATCTTTATGCTAATATAACAAAGGCTTTTAAACTCGTATTCTAAGTAACATCATAAATTAAACAACAACTATTAAGAAAAAACCCAAATAATTCTTTCTACGCATTATTATTCTCCTCATTACCTACAAAGACATAAACAGATTTAGATGTTTGTGTGTATCTGTTTGTCAGTTAACGTGGGGTCTCGTTGTCCACACGATAACTTGAACAAATAGCTATGGATTATAACCAAACTCAGTGTGTGGAGATATCACATCAAGACCTCAGACCAGTTCGATAACCAGTTTTATTGAGGCATTACTGTAGAGAGTTACGGCTCCATGAACTTGTTTGTGACGTGTTGGGGGATCCTCTTGGTGTTTATTAAATATATATATACGTGTATATACGTATATACATTTAAATAATATATAAAGTACTATCAAAAACCCGTATGATAAATATATATAAATTTCTTCAGCATATATATACTGGTATATCTGATAGCGTCACAGGTGTTTACAGTTACCACCTATATATCATAACTATATGGTATATATTTTATACGTCTGAGTTTATATGCATATATGTATATATTCATGTATGTATATGGATACATTTACCCCCAGTGGTAAGGGTGATAAGTGGGGAGAGGCTAATTCCACACACACACACACACACACACACACACACACACACACACACACACACACCAGCAGAGGGTCAACCAAGCATTAAATTAGTAATTCGTCCGCCGCTGTAACTCTCCACACAGCGCCGTAAAGTTCAGTCACTAGCGGCCTGGCCTTCTTCCACCATAACACATCGCCATTTACCACCACGAGATAAACACGCCATTAACTAGGCTCATCCCGCTGTTTGATTGTGATTTAAATGGACTTATAAATAACCCAATTGTTCTCATTAGCATACCGAGAGAAGGAATCAAGATAGAGAGAGTAACGAGAGAGAAACTAACGACAGAGGGAGTAAACAAGGAAGTAACGAGAGGGAGTAAAGTGAGGGAAAGTAAAAATAGAACAAGTAACGAAAGTGAAAGTAACAAGAGAGAAAGTAAGATATATCTATTAAAATGAAATACCTGAGAAGCCAGCCAGACTACAAATGTCAGGTTAATTAGACACAGGTGAATAATAAACACCCCAAAAAACAGGTGTTATCAAAATTGTATGTGTTATTCTACCATTTCTGTATCTCTTTTTCCCTATCATCTCTTTTTCCTTATCTCTTTCTCCGTATCTCTTTTTCCCTATCATCTCTTTTTTCCACACTCTTTCTCCGTATCTTTTTTTCCCTATCATCTCTTTTTTCCCTATCATCTCTTTTTCCTATCATCTCTTTTTCCTTATCTCTTTCTCCTATCATCTCTTTTTCCCTATCATCTCTTTTTTCCTTATCTCTTTCTCCGTATCTCTTTTCCTATCATCTCTTTTTTCCCTATTATCTCTTTTTCCTATCATCTCTTTTCCTTATCTCTTTCTCTATCATCTCTTCTCCTATCATCTCTTCTTTTCCCTATCATCTCTTTTTCCTTATCTCTTTCTCCGTATCTCTTTTTCCTATCATCTCTTTTTTCCCTATCATCTCTTTTTCCTTATCTCTTTCCGTATCTCTTTCTCCCTATCATCTCTTTCTCCTATCATCTCTTTTTTCCTCATCTCTTTCTCCGTATCTCTTTCTCCTATCATCTCTTTTTCCCTATCATCTCTTTTCCTTCCCTCTTTCTCCGTATCTCTTTCTCCCTATCATCTCTTTTTCCCCTAATTTTAGAGCAGCTGCGGCTTAGCGGAAATAGAATATGGAAATTTATTCATACATAAAATAAACCAAACGAGAAAACAATTTACATAAGTATTGCTGAATTGATTTATTTCCAGAGCTAGAATATGAAAGACAAATACAGCAGCCGTGTCTTTGTTTTTCTTTCCAGGATAAACTAAAACAAACAAACACACAAACACAAGATTCTAGCAGCCTCTCTCTCTCAAACAGACGTAAACAAAGATAAGATAAATTCACTCAATAAACAAGACAACAGAGGAAGCACAAACAGGATTTTAAGTTCTTGTTTCCCTTCCTTACCACACTCCCGTCTATACACCTCCGTCTATACACACTCCCGTCTATACACACTCCCCAAAACAACAATCCGTTATAGCAATTTGTCGTGTATATATAAACAAGAAATGTATATGAGTCTTGAGACCTTTACGTGACATAAATTAAGGAAAAACGACTAAAATAATAACTAACAAATATACCCAAATGAAGACCCTCTCCCAACCCCGGTCCCAGTACAAGGCTTCAAAGACCTGGTCCCAAGCATAGGGTCACTAATGGTTAGAATTGGTTGCTACGTCATGATAGTGGTTGTTGTTGTTGTTGTTGTTGTTGTTGTTTTGTTGTTTTTGTTGTTGTTAAAGATAGTAGTAGTAGTAGTTGTTGTTGTTGTTGGTCTTCATCAATGGGGTTATGAAGGTGAGGTGACAGGTGACAGAGAGGAAGAGAAGGAACACGTGTATAAGTAGGAGATAATTGCCGGAGTCTACCTGAGGAAGCGACAGGTGGGAACGTGTTGGGATCCCACAGAGACAGGTGTTCAAGGGTGAGACAGAGGCAGACAGATGTTCAAGGGTGAGACAGAGGCAGACAGATGTTCAAGGGTGAGACAGAGGAGACGTTCAAGGGGTGAGACAGAGGCAGACAGATGTTCATAGGTAAGACAGAGGCAGACAGATGTTCATGAGACAGAGGTAGACAGATGTTCAAGGTGAGACAGAGGCAGACAGATGTTCAAGGGTGAGACAGAGGTAGACAGATGTTCAAGGGTGAGACAGAGGCAGACAGATGTTCAGGGTGAGAAGGAAGCACAGATGTTCAAGGTGAGACAGAGGAAGACAGGTGTTCAAGGGTGAGACAGGGGAGAGACGTTCAAGGGTGAGACAGAGGAAGACAGATGTTCAAGGGTGAGACAGGAAGACATCTTGAGGAGAGCACTGACGAGGCGTGACGACACAAAATAAGCGTGAGGTGGGAGAAGAAGAAGGAGAGGACAGCGGGAGGATGCGACAGGGAGGACAAACGGGAGGACGTGAGGAAAGTGCTACCATCCGTCACCGACCGACGCGCCCTATACTGCAGAAGGCGCTGCAGTATCTCCCCACGGGTCGTCTCATAATGCTGTCCCTAACCAGGATTTTACAACCACCCACCTCCACCTCACCCTACAAACCACCCCACGACCACCTCCATCCCCAGCCCACCCCCCACACCCCAACCCCCAACTCCACCCCCAACCATCCCCTGAGCCCACTCCCAACCACCCCCAACCCACCCTCTAATGACCACCTCCCACACCCTAGCCCACACCCCAACGACCACCTCCACACCCTAACCCAACCCCACGACCACCCCACACCCCTAACCCACTCAACACCACCTCCCACCCCTAACCCACCCCAACGACCACCCCACACCTCCAACCCACTCCCAACGACCACCTCCACACCCTAACCCACCCCAACGACCACCTCCACACCCTAACCCACTCCCCAACGACCACCCACACCCCAACCCATCAACGACCACCTCCACACCTCAATCCATCACCAACCACTCCCCACGACCACCTCCACCACTTAACCACCCCACGACCCACTTCACCCCAACCCCACGACCCACTATACGGAGTGCCTTTTCACAACAGCATTAAAGCATCTTACTATAACCCGTATTTATGTCATGTCTCGAGGTTCCGCAGATCTTATCTTTAAACGAGTCTTACTGCACCCGTATTTATATCAACACTGCATGTGTGTGTGTGTGTGTGTGTGTGTGTGTGTGTATGTCGGTCATTAAGGAATATGGTCACTTGTGTATTCTGGCATCTTCCCGCCTCCCTGCCCCCACCGCCCTCCCGCCCCTTAGATCCAAACAACCCCTACAGTCTGTAATACACTTAAGTTCTTCGTTGTATAATCACGTATAGTGAGTTGGTGTATGATCTTGGTCAACACACAAACACACACACACACACACACACACACACCTCCTGGGAGCACCTACAGGGTAATATATATATTGAATTACTGTCATCAAAGCGTCCATCCTGCACTAATACGCATGTGTGTGTGTGTGTGTTGTGTGTGTATCCTTGACCTCTCTACGCACGGATGCATAACTAATGGGCTAAAATCACTTCCTTGCGCACCGCTGTTGAACGAAGGGGCGTAAACCACTTCCTCGCGTAAGTCCTTGATCTATTTACGCACTGACGCTGAATCGGACGCATAAGATACGCTAGTCACCGTACTGTGAACTAACGCACATACAGATCGTCATATCTTGTCACTTTTCTGTTCAATGTTCAGAATGTGAGCAGTTCATAGGGTCGTAATGTTCACGGTAGTGTTTTTTATGTTCACTGTTCGATAATTTTGTTTGTTCATTGTTGTATTTGTTGTTCACTGTTATTCTTTGTACAGTGTGCTGATTGGCTAAGTTCACGAATGTTTCGCCGACGTCAGAATAAGGGGTCCAATCAGCAAGCGTCTAGTAAAAATGTGCTTCTGACGTCACAGATCAGCTATCCAACCAATAGACACCGCAAACGTCACTGAACCACCACCCAATAAGCCTATCGATTTTTTTCATATGTAACCAGCAATACAATTAGCAGGAACCTATGACATCACGGATCACCCGTCCAATTAGCGGAGACCTCTGACGTCATTGAACGTCCATCCAATAAGCGGACACCAATCATATCGTCAGGTGAACAACCATTAAGACTGTTGTGACAATTCTGTTAACCAAAGACGTTATCTTCACCCAATGAGTACGATAAACGAGTCCAGTGAGTACAATAACTTAACCCCATGAGTGAACCGCACAAGCATACAAACACAGGCACACACAAACATCCACGGACAAACACACACAAACACACCCAAACACACCCACACAAACACGCACCCAAACACACCCACACAAACACGCACCCAAACACACCCACACAAACACACACTAACACACCCAACCAAACACACAACCAACACACCCAAAACACACACAAACACACCCCACAAACACAAACACAAACACACCCACACAAACACCCGCCTCACGTCTCCAGTGTTTGTGTTGCGGCGAAAAAAATGTGAAGTTAAAATCTAATTGAACAGTCATAAATCCGGCCGCCTGCCTCCCCTCCTATTGGCAGTCTGCTCATGCGGCTGTGTAGACGTGCCTGGGGTGTGTGTGTGTGTGTGTGTGTGTGTGTGTGTGTGTGTGTGTGTGTGTGTGTGTGTGTGTGTGTGTGTGTGTGTGTGTGTGTGTCACAGGTCAGTAAGCTGTAAACAAACACGTAGTAAAAATACCAACGTTTTAAAAGCATGAAATAATAACTACTCTCTCTCTCTCTCTCTCTCTCTCTCTCTCACAAGACGGAACACTTAACCTAACCTAACCTAACCTAACCTTACCTAATCCGACCTCTCTGCCTAACTCTGATTAAATTCAACTAAACCTACTCTACCCTATTCTAACCTATCCTACCCTACCTTACACCTACTCTACCCTATTCTAACCTATCCTACCCTACCCTATCCTATCCTACCCTACTCTACCCGCACCTTAACCTATCCCTAACTTAACGAAACTAATCATGTAAGTTAACTAAACTATCTATAATCTAACCTAACCTAACCTAACTTCAACCTACCCTCAACCTAACCTAACCTCAACCTAACCTCAACCTAACCTAACCTCAACCTAACCTAACCTCAACCTACCCTCAACCTAACCTACCCTCAACCTAACCTAACCTCAGCCTACCCTCAACCTATCCTACCCTTTACCCAATAATATCGATCATTCGCCAATCCCTAATCGCCAGTTTGTTATTCCCATTCGCCATTCCAATCACTTAATTAGTTGGCTACCTATCGAAGTGTGGCGAGGTGGCGAGGTATAGTAACATGGCGAAGCGTGGCGAACTGGCGAAACTTGGCCTAGGTGGCGAGGCGTGGCGAGCCCCTAAGCCGGTGACGCCTATTGCCAGTGTCTTCGCCAGGGATATAATCAGGGAGTATTATAGTGTAACAAGGTTGCCTAGGTGTAATAAGGTGAGGAGAGAACAGGAGGAGGGAGGGAAGGAGGGAGGAGGGAAAAGGAAGGAATGAAAGGAAGGAGGGAGGAGAAAGGTGAGGATGAAAGAGAAAGGAAGTAGAAGGAAGGAAAGAGGATGAGGAATGGAGGAAGCAAGTAGAAAGAAGGGGAAAGGAATGGAAAGAAAGGAAAGGAGAGAGAGAGAGAGAGAGAGAGAGAAGAGAGTGTGTGTGTGTGTGTGTGTGTGTGTGTGTGTGTGTGTGTGTGTGTGTGTTTTGGGTGGGTTCGCGTGCTCCTAACAATGGGAGGAAGAGAATGCTATAATATTATACCTGACGTTGCCACATCCAGGTCAAACCACACAACCACACACACACCTGAGACAACCACACACCTGACACAGCCACACACCTGACACAATCACACACCCCTTCCAACTCTCTCCCTTACCTTACCTACCCTCCCTCCCTTTCCCCACCCTTCCTCCCTTGTCCTATTTAACCTCCCTGCTCCCTTCGTACTAGCCCCCCTCTCTCCCTTCTCCCTTCCATCTCCCTTGCTTAAGAAGACATATGACTAGGGTGGGGTGAGATAATGTTAGTCAGATATAATGACCTGCCTTATTGATCTGTGTGTGTGTGTGTGTGTGTGTGTGTGTGTGTGTGTGTGTGTGTCGCGTCAATTGGCTAGTTAATTTTAGATACTAATAGATGTACAGGTGCTAGTACAGATACAGGTACATTACAGGTACTAGTAAGGGTACAGGAACTACTACAGGTACAGGTACTGGTACAGGTACTGGTACAGTACTAATACAATTGACTGGTACAGGTACTAATACAGGTACAGGTACTAATACAGGTACAGGTACCAGTGGTACTGGTACAGGTACTAATACAGGTACGGGTACTAGTGGTACAGGTACTGGTACAGATAATTACAGGTACTAACCTGAAGTACTGGTACTAGTACAGGTACTGGTGAGTGATAATACAGGTACAGGTACTAGTACAGGTACAGGTACTGAATACAGGTACAGGTACTAGTACAGGTACTGGTACAGGTACTAGTACAGGTACTGGTACGAACACTAATACAGGTACAGGTACTAATACGGTACTGAATACTAGTACAGGTACAGGTACTAGTACAGGTACGGTACAGTACTAATACAGGTACAGGTACTGGTGCAGGTAATAATAAGGTACTGGTACAGGTACTAATACAGGTGCAGGAGCTGGTACAGGTACTAATACGGGTACTGGTACAGGTGCTAATACAGGTACTGGTACAGGTACTAATACAGGTACGGGTACTAATACAGGTGCTGGTACTGGTACAGGTACTAATACAGGTACAGTGCTAATACAGGTACAGGTGCTAATACAGGTACTGGTACAGGTACTAATACAGGTGTGCAAGTGCTGGTACAGGTACTAATACAGGTACTGGTACAGGTTACTATGCAGGTACAGGTACTAATACGGGTGCTGGTACAGGTGCCTAATACAGGTACTGGTACTGGTACAGGTACTGAGTAAAGTTACTAATACAGGTACAGGTACTAGTACAGGTACAGGTACTAATACAGGTACTGGTACTGGTACTAATACAGGTACAGGTATAAATACAGGTGCAGGTACAGGTGCTAATACAGTACAGGTACTAGTACAGGTACAGTATATCTGGTACTGGTACTGAGGTACTAATACAGGTACAGGTACTAGTACAGGTACAGGTACTAATACAGGTACTGGTACAGGTACTAATACAGGTACTGGTACAGGTACTAATACAGGTACTGGTACTGGTACAGGTACTGGTACAGGTACTGGTACAGGTACTAATACAGGTACTGGTACTGGTACAGGTACTAATACGGGTACTGGTACAGGTACTAATGCAGTATGGTACAGGTACTAATACAGGTACTGGTACTGGTACAGGTACTAATACAGGTACTGGTACAGGTACTAATACAGGTACTGAGTGCTGGTACAGGTACTGGTACAGGTACTAATACAGGTACAGGTACTAGTACAGGTACGAATTATAGTACAGGTACTGGTACTGGTATAATACAGGTGCAGGTACTAATACAGGTACAGGTACAGGTACTAATACAGGTACAGGTACTAGTACAGGTACGGATACTAATACAGGTGCGGTACTGGTACTAATACAGGTACAGGTACTAAAACAGGTATAGTACTGGTATTAATACAGGTACAGGTATAATACAGGTACTGGTACTGGTACTATACGGATACAGGTACTAATACAGGTACAGGTACTAATACAGGTACAGGTACTGGTACTAATACAGTACAGGTACTGGTACAGGTACAGGTACTAGTACAGGTACAGGTACTGGTACAGGTACGGAGTACTAATACAGGTACTGGTACTGGTACTAATACGGGTACAGGTGCTAATACAGGTACAGGTGCTAATACGGGTACAGGTACAGGTACTAATACAGGTACAGGTACTGGTACGGGTGACTAATACAGTACAGGTACTGGTACAGGTACTAATACAGGTACTGGTACTCAGGTATAATACAGGTACAGGTACTAATACGATTGCAGGTGCTAGTACGGGTACAGGTACTAGTACAGATGATAGTACAGGTACTAATACAGGTACTGGTGACTAGTACAGGTACTGGTACAGGTACTAATACAGGTACAGGTACTAGTACGGGTACAGAGTACTAGTACAGGTGCAGGTAGTACAATGCTGGTACAGGTACTAGTACAGGTACTGGTACGAATGCTAATACAGGTACAGGTACTAATACGAACTGGTACTAGATACTGGTACAGATGCTAGTACGGGTACTGGTACCGGGTATAATACAGGTACAGGTGCTGGTACAGGTAATATGCAGAGTACTAGTACAGGTACTATACAGGTACGAATTACTGGTGCAGGTACTAATACAGGTACAGGTACTGGTACGGGTACTAATACAGGTACTGGTACTGGTACTAATACAGTACAGGTACTAATACAGGTACGAAGTACTGGTACGGGTACAGGTACTAGTGCAGACTAATGGTACAGGTGCTAATACAGGTGCTGGTACTAGCGGGCAGGTACTAAGTACAGGTACAGGTACTACTAGTACAGGTACTGGTACAGGTACTAACAGGTGCTGAGGTGCAGGTACTAATACAGGTACGGGTACTAATACAGGTACTGGTACTGGTACAGGTACTAATACAGGTACAGGTACTAGTACAGGTACTGAGAGAGGTACGACTAATACAGGTACAGGTACTAGTACACAGGTACAGGTACTAGTACGGGTACAGGTGCTAGTACAGGTACTGACGCAGGTACTAATGCAGGTACTGGTACAGGTACTAATTCTGAGTACAGGTACTAATACAGGTACTGGTACTAGTACAGGTACAGGTACTAATACAGGTACTGGTACGCTAATACAGGTACAGGTACTGGTACAGGTAATAATACAGGTGCTGGTACAGGTGCTAATATCAGGTGCAGGTACTGGTACGGGTACTAATACAGGTACTGGTACAGGTGCTAATACAGGTACTGGTACAGGTGCTAATACAGGTGCAGGTACTAATACAGGTACTGGTACTGGTACAGGTACTAATACAGGTACAGGTACTAATACAGGTACAGGTACTAATACGAAGTGCTGGTACAGGTACTAATACAGGTACAGATACTGGGTACGGGTACTAATACAGGTACTGGTACAGGTACTAATACAGGTACAGGTACTAATACAGGTACTGGTACAGGTACTAATACAGGTACTGGTACTGGTACAGGTACTGGTAAAGTTACTAATGCAGGTACAGGTACTAGTACAGGTACGGAGACTAATACAGGTGCTGGTACTGGTACTAATACAGGTACAGGTACTAATACAGGTACAGGTACTAATACAGGTGCGATGCTGGTACTAATACAGGTACAGGTACTAGTACAGGTACAGGTACTAATACAGGTGTACTGGTACTGGTACTAATACAGGTACAGGTACTAGTACAGGTACGGGTACTAATACAGATACTGGTACAGGTATAATACGATTTACTGGTACAGGTACTAATACAGGTACAGGTACTAGTACAGGTACAGGTACTAAGCTAGGTACTGGTACGGTGCTAATACAGGTACAGGTACTAGTACAGGTGCAGGTACTAATACAGGTACTGGTACTGGTACTATACAGGTGGGTACTAGTACAGGTACAGGTACTAATACAGTACTGGTACGAGTACTATACAGGTACTAGTACAGGTACTAATACAGATTACAGGTACTAGTACGGGTACAGAGTGCTAATACAGGCACTGGTACTGGTGCTAATACAGGTACAAGTGCTAGTACAGGTGCAGACACTAATACAGGTACTGGTACAGGTGCCTAATACAGTACAGGTACTAGTACAGGTACAGGTACTAATACGGTGCTGGTACTAATACAGGTGTACTGGTGCATACTAATACAGGTGCACAGGTACTGAGTACAGAGTGCAGGTACTAATACAGGTACTGGTACTGGTACTATACTGGTACAGGTATTAGTACAGTACAGGTACTAATACAGAGTACTGGTACAGGTACTAATACAGGTACTGGTACAGGTGCTAATACAGGTACAGAGTACTAATACGGGTACTGGTACAGGTACTAATACAGGTACTGGTACTGGTACAGGTACTGGTGCAGGTACTAATACAGGTACAGGTACTAGTACAGGTACAGGTACTAATACGGTACTGGTACTCGGTACTAATACAGGTACAGGTACTAATACAGGGACAGGTACAGGTACTAATACAGGTACAGGTACTAGTACAGGTACAGTACTAATACAGGTACTGGTACTAGTGCAGTTATAACAGGTACAGGCTAAAACAGGTACTGGTACTGGTATTAGCTCTAGGTACAGTGCTAATACAGGTACTGGTACTGGTACTATACAAGTACAGGTACTAATACAGATTGCTGGTACTAATACAGGTACAGGTACTAGTACAGTTACTAATAGTGCAGGTACTAACAGGTACTGGTACTGGTATTAATACAGGTACAATGCTAATACAGGTACAGGTACAGGTACTAATACAGGTACAGATTGCAGGTACTAATACAGGTACAGGTACTAGTACGGGTACAGGTACTAATACAGGTACACTAGTACAGTTACTAATACAGTACAGGTACTAAAACAGGTACTGGTACGGTATTAATACAGGTACAGGTACTAATACAGTTGCGGTACTGGTACTAATACAGGTACAGGTACTAATACAGGCCAGGGTACTAATACAGGTACAGGTACTGGTACTAATACAGGTACAGGTACTGGTACAGGTACAGGTGTACTAGTACAGGTACAGGTACTGGTACAGGTACAATTGCCTAATACAGGTACTGGTACTGGTACTAATACAGGTACAGGTACTAATACAGATACAGGTACTAATACAGGTACAGGTACAGGTACTAATACAGGTACAGGTACTGGTACGGATACTAATACAGGTACAGGTACTGGTACAGGTACGAAGCTGGTACAGGTATATCACAGGTACTGGTACTGGTACTAATACAGGTACAGGTACTAATACAGGTACAGGTACTAGTACAGGTACAGGTACAGGTACTAATACAGGTACAGACACTGGTACAGGTACTAATACAGGCTGGTACTAGTACAGGCATAATTACAAGTATTAATACAGGTACAGGTACTAGTACAGGTACTGGTACAGTTATAATACAGGTACAGGTACTAGTACGGAACTGGTACAGTTACTAATACAGGTACAGGTACTAGTACAGGTACTAATACAGGTACAGGTACTAATACAGGTGCAGGTACTGGTACAGGTACAGGTACTAATACAGGTAGAGGTACTAATACAGGTACAGGTACAGGTACTAATACAGGTACAGGTACTGGTACAGGTACAGGTACTAGTACAGGCTAATACAGGTACAGGCACTAGTACAGGTACTGGTACAGGTACAGGTACTAGCACGAACCACTAGTACAGGTACTAATACAGTGCAGGTACTAGTACAGGTACTGGTACAGGTACTAATGCAGGTAAGTACTAGTACGAATTACTGGTACAGGTGATACAGTACAGGTACTGGTACAGGTACTAATACAGGTACTAATACAGGTACAAGTGCTGGTACGGGTACTGATACAGGTACTGGTACTAGTACAGGTACTAATACAGGTGGGTACTAATACAGGTACAGGTGCTAATGCAGGTACGGAGCAACTGGTACAGGTACTGATACAGGTACAGGTACTAGTGCAGATGCTACTACAGGTACAGGTATAATACAGGTACAGGTACTGGTACAGGTGCAGTGCTAATACGGGTACAGGTACAGGTGCTAATACAGGTATATACAGGTGCAGGTACTGGTGCAGGTACAGGTGCTAACAGGTACTAGTACCAGTGCACTAATACAGGTACAGGTGCGGAGTACAGGTACTGGTACAGGGCACTAGCACTGAGTACAGGTACAAATTACTAATACGGGTACAGGTACAGGTACTAGTACAGGTACAGGTACTAGTACGTAATATATCCTAGTACATGTACTAGTACAGGTACTGTGCAGGTACTAATACAGGTACAGGTACAGGTACTAATACAGGTACAGGAACTGGTACAGGTACAGGTACTAGTACAGGTACTAATACAGGTACAGGTACTAGTACAGGTACTGGTACAGGTACTAATACAGGTACTAGTACAGGTACTATACAGGTACTGGTACAGGCTTTGATACAGGTACCAGGTACTGGTACAGGTACTGGTACAGGTACTGATACAGGTACAGGTGGTACAGGTACTAATACAGGTACTGGTACAGGTACTAATACAGATACAGGCCAGGTACTAGTACAGGTACAGGTACAGGCATAGTCTGGTACAGGTACCAGTACAGGTACAGTACAGGTACTAATCAGGAGTACAGGCACTGGTACGGAGTACAGGTACTAGTACAGGTACGGTACTAGTACAGGTACTGGTGCAGGTACTAATACAGGTAAAGTACTGGTACAGGTACTAATGCAGGTACGGTACTAATACAGGTACAGGTACTGAATGCAGGCACAGGTACTAGTACGGATTGCAGGTACTGGTATAGGTACAGTACTGGTATAGGTACTAATACAGGTACTGGTACAGGTACTAATACAGGTACTGGTACTGGTACAGGTACAGGTACTAATACAGGTACAGTACTAAAAGGTACGGAGTACAGGTACTGAAATACAGGTGCAGGTACTAGTACTAGTACAGGCGCACAGTACAGGTACAGAATACTGGTATAGGTACTAATACAGGTACTGGTACAGGTACTAATACAGGTACTGGTACTGGTACGGGTACTAAACAGGTACTGGTACAGGTACTAATACAGGTACTGGTAGTAGTACAGTACTGGTATAGGTAATAATACAGGTACAGGTACTAGTACAGGTACAGGTACAGGTACTAACACAGGTACAGGTACTGGTACAGGTACTAATACAGGTACTGGTACAGGTACTAATACAGGTACTGGTAATGGCGGGTACTGGTATGGGTAATAACACAGGTACAGGTACTAATACAGGTACAGGTACAGGTACAGGTACTAATACAGGTACAGGTACTAATACAGGTACTGAGGCACTAATACAGGTACTGGTACAGGTACTAATACAGGTACTAATACAGGTACAGGTACTGGTACAGGTACTAATACAGGTACAGGTACCAGTACAGTGCTGGTACAGTATAATACAGGTACAGGTACTGGTACTAATACAGGTACTGGTACTAGTACATGCGGCACAGGTACTGGTATAGGTAATAATACAGGTACAGGTACTAATAAGGTACGGTACAGGTACAGGTACTAATACAGGTACAGGTACTATACAGTACTGGTATAATACAGGTACTGGTACAGGTACAGGTGCTAATACAGGTACAGGTATGTACGGGTACTGGTGCTAGTACAGGTACTGGTACTAGTACAGGTACTGGTACAGGTGACTAATAGTACAGGTACTAATACAGGTACAGTACTGGTACTGGTACTAATACAGGTGCAGGTACTAATACAGGTACTGGTACTAATACAGGTACAGGTGACTAATACAGGTGCAGGTACTAGTACGGTACTGGTGCAGGTGCTAATACAGGTAAATACAGGTGCAGGTACGGGTACTAGTACAGGTACACACTGGTACAGGTACTAATACAGGTACAGGTGCTAATACAGGTACAGGTACTGGTGCTAATACGAAGTGCTAATACAGGTACCAGGTGCTGGTACAGGTACTAATACGGGGTACAATGCTGGTACTAGTACAGGTACTGGTACAGACTAATACAGGTACGGGTGCTAATACAGGTACAGGTACTGGTGCTAATACGAATGCTAATACAGGTGCAGATTGCTGGTACCAGGTACTAATACAGATACAGGTGCTAATTGCAGGTACTGAATGCAGGTATAATACAGGTACAGGTACTAGTACAGGTGCTGGTACCAGGTACTATACAGGTCAGGTACTAATACAGGTACTGGTACAGGTACTAATACAGGATACTAATACAGGTACAGGTGCTGGTACAGGTACTAATACAGGTACAGACACTGGATTTGAATCTAATACAGGTACTAATACAGGTACAGGTACTGGTACAGGTACTAAGACTACAGGTACTAGTACGGACACTGGTACAGGTACTAATACAGGTACTAATACAGGTACAGGTACTGGTACAGGTACTAATACAGGTACTAATACAGGTACAGGTGCCTGGTGCAGGTACTAATACAGGTACAGGTACTAGTACAGGTACTGGTACAGGTACTAATACAGGTACTATACAGGTACAGGTACTGGTGCAGAGTGCTAATACAGGTCGGTCTAATACGGGTACTGGTACAGGTACTAATACAGGTACTAATATACAGGTACAGGTACTGGTACAGGTACTAATACAGGTACAGACACTGGTACAGGTACTAATACAGGTACAGGTGCTAATACGGTGCTGGTACAGGTACTAATACAGGCTAATACAGGTACAGGTACTGGTACACGTACTAATACAGGTACAGACACTGGTACTAATACAGGTACAGGTACTAATACAGGTACAGGTGCTAATACAGGTACAGGTACTAATACAGGTACTGGTACTAGTACAGGTACTGGTACGGGTACTAATACAGGTACAGGTACTAATACGGGTGCAGGTGCTAATACAGGTACAGATACTAATACAGGTACAGGTGCTAATACAGGTGCTGGTACTAATACAGGTACAGGTACTAATACAGGTACTGGTGCTGAGGAGGTACTACGGGTACAGTGCTAATACAGGTACAGGTACTAATACAGGTACAGGTACAGGTACTAATACAGGTACAGGTACTAATACAGGTACAGGTACTAATACAGGTACTGGTACTAGTACAGGTACTGGTACAGGTATATCTGAGTACTAATACAGGTACAGGTACTGCGGTACTAATACAGGTACAGACACTGGTACAGGTACTAATACAGGTACAGGTACTAATACAGGTACTGGTACTAGTACAGGTGCTGGTACGAACTAACACAGGTGCTAATACAGGTACATGTGCTGGTACAGGTACTAATACAGGATGGGTACTAATATACAGGTACAGGTACTTTAATACAGGTACAGTTACTAATACAGGTACAGGTACTAATGCTAGTACTGGTACTAATACAGGTGCTAGTACAGGTACTGGTACAGGTACTAATACGGTACAATTACTAATACAGGTACTGGTACTAATACAGGTACAGACCACTAATACAGGTACAGGTACTAATGCAGGTACGGGTACTAGTACTGGTACAGGTACTAATACAGGTACAGGTACTATTACTGGTACAGGTACTAATACAGGTACAGGTACTAATACAGGTACTGGTACTAATACAGGTACAGTACTGGTGGTGCTGGTACCAGGTACTAATACAGGTACAGGTACTAATACAGGTACTGGTATAATACAGGTACAGGTACTAATACAGGTACAGGTACTAATACAGGTACAGGTACTAATACTGGTACAGGTGCTAATACAGGTACAGGGTACTAATATACGGGTACTGGTACAGGTGCAATACAGGTATGATGCTGGTGCAGATTGCCTAATACAGACGGTGCTAACACGAATTGCTGGTGCAGGTACTAATGCAGATTACAGGTACAGGTGCTGGTACAGGTACTAATACAGTGCAGATACTGGTACGGGTGCTTAGTGCAGGTGCTGGGCCGCAATACGGGTACTAATACAGGTACAGGTACTAATACTGAAGATGCTGGTGCTAATGCAGGTACGGGTACTAATACTGGTGCAGGTGCTAATACAGGTACGGGTGCCTAATGCAGGTGCGCTAATAGTACGGTACGAATGCAGGTCGCTGGTACCAGGTACTAATACGGGTACAGATTACTAATACTGAATGTACAGGTACTAATGCAGGTACTGGTACTAATACTGGTACGGTGCTAATACCACAGGTACAGATACTAATACGGGTACAGGTGCTAATACGGGTGCAATTGCTAATACTGGTACAGGTACTAATACGGCTGGTGCAGGTACTGAAGTACAGGTACTAATACAGGGTACAGGTACTAATACTGGTACAGGTACTAATACAGGTACAGGTACTAATACTACAGGCACAGGTACTAATGCAGGTACAGGTACTAATACAGGTACAGGTACTAATACAGGTACAGGTACTAATACAGGTACTGATGGTACTAATACAGGTGCTGGTGCGGGTACAGGTACTAATACAGGTACAGTGCTAATGGGTACAGGTACAGGTATAATACAGGTACAGA
Source organism: Homarus americanus (assembly GCF_018991925.1). NCBI lineage: Eukaryota > Metazoa > Arthropoda > Malacostraca > Decapoda > Nephropidae > Homarus > Homarus americanus. The sequence continues at coordinate 23,314 of NW_024746393.1, read as the reverse complement.
TACTGGTACAGGTGCTGGTACTAATACAGGTACAGGTACTAATACAGGTACTGGTACTGGTACTTACCAGGTGACAGGTGCTAATACGTTACAGGTGCTAATACAGGTACAGGTGCTGGTACGGGTACTAATTACTAATACAGGTACTAATACAGGTACTGGTGCTGGTATACGGGTACTGAGTGCAGACACTAATACGGGTACTAATACAGACGACTAATACAGAGGTACTAATAGTGCTGGAGTACTGGTACAGGTACTAATACAGGTACAGACACTAAGGTACTAATACAGGTACCAGTGCTAGTACAGATTACTGGTACTGGTGCAGGTACTAGGTACAGATACTGTACAGGTACTAACAACAGTACTGTCTGGAGTACTGGTACAGGTACTGGTACAGGAATACTAATGCAGGTACAGGTGCTAATACAGGTACTGGTGCTGGTACGGGTACTAATACAGGTGCACAGGTACTGGTGTACAGGTACTGGTGCAGTATAATACAAGATGCAGAATGCAGGTACGGTACAGGTACTAATACGGTACTGGTACTGGTGCTGGTACGGAATGCTGAATACAATACAGGTACTAATACAGGTGCAGGTACTGGTACAGGTACAGGTGCTAATACAGGTACTGGTACTGGTACGGGTACTGAGTGCTGGTACAGATACTAATGCTGGTACTGGTACAGGTGCTGGTACAGGTACTAATCAGGGTATGATACTAGTGCAGGTATAATACAGGTACTAATACAGGTGCTAGCTGAGTACGGGTGCTGGTACGGGCTAATACAGATTGCAGGTGCTAGTGCAGGTGCCTGGTACTGGTACAGGTACTGTACAGGTACTTCGGTACTGGTGCTGGTACTGGTATACAGGTACTAATACAGGTGCAGGTACCAATACAGGTACTGGTACTGGTACAGGTACTGGTACTGGTACAGGTACTAATACAGGTACAGGTACTAGTACAGGTACAGGTACTAATACTGGTACTGGTACTGGTACAGGTACTAAATACAGGTAAATGGTACAGGTACAGGTACAGGTACTAATACAGGTACAGACACTAATACAGTACTAATACAGGTACTAATACAGGTACTCAGTACAGGTACTGTACAGGTGCTCAATACAGGTACAGGTACTAGTACAGGTACTAGTACAGGTACTGGTACAGGTACTGGTACAGGTACTAACACAGGTACAGGTACTAGTACAGGTACTGGTACAGGTACTAATACAGGTACTGGTACAGGTACTGGCATGGTACTGGTACAGGTACTAATACAGGTACTAGTACCGTTACAGGTACAGGTAATTCCTTAACTACCGCACCTCAGATAATAACCGTATTAGTCAAACTGAGTCCCAGTTAGCTACCTGAGCTTCACCTCACTGCCAGACGCACGAGAATCAACTTTTATGTTTTCAATATTTACTAAACATTTATTCTTTTTCTCTGTGTTCATAAAAACTATAAAAACAAGATTAAATTTCAAAACTGGATCTTATTTACTGATGGGAAGTAATTACTATCAGGTAATGTTTATAATTAATTAAAATTACTGGAGGGTCGACAGCACTCACCTGTGTCTCGTAGCTCATCACCGTCCACGTGTTGGTCAGGTTTAACTATCCTAGCCGGCGTCTTCACTAATTCATTAATATATCCTCATTTCTCGTATCCACTCATCGATTTTAAACACAAAAGTATATTACAAAATCACTAATCACATGGATGACCGTTCTTGGTATTGTTATTTCGATGAAAAATCACGAATCACCACTAACAATACGGAGTCTGTGCACCACCACTTACGACCGGAGGCACACTGGCCTACCTGTTCCCGCACACCGTCACCATACCTCATCTACCTTTCCTCAATCCTGATTGGTCACGGATACGTCTCTTCAGCCCTGATTGGTCATTACCGGTCGTTACCTGCTCATTCTTCTTATCTCCGCCATTTAAATCTCATTATCTACCTAAATTATAAATATTTCTCAGTTTACGTAGAAAATATAATAGAATAAAGAGGAAAAATGTTTCTCACGTACATAGAGACTTACTTAATGTTTATATAACTCGTATTTGAGATTTGGGGATTACGATAAGCGTTTTGACGTTGCACTTACATAATGACAGACTGACAGACAGATAGATAGATAGATAGATAGACAGATAGATAGATAGATAGATAGATAGACAAGAGGGTATATTTCCTTTCGTTCCAAGACAGCCAGACAGACATACAGACATACCGGAAGCCTTCAATTCCTGTTTTCCCTGGAGCGGGCAGAGGCTTCGTTAATAATTCAGAGCTTCTTAGAAACAGAGCTTCGTTCAGCCACACCGCTCACTGCCTTCATCCCTTCCTTCACTGTCTTCATTCTTCTTTCACCCGGGTCAGCTGAGGCTTCATTCATTCATAGCCAAAGCTTCATTCATTCCTGTCTCTTCTGTCATCCATTCAGGCCAGGTTGGGACTTCATTCACCCACCCACCCATCACAATACCTTCTGTCATCCATTGAAGCCAGGTTGGGCTTCATTCACCCACCCACCCACTGCCTTCTTTCATTCACTCGTTATTTCATTTCCGGGCTCGTCCAGGTGTTCATTAATTATTTCACTTCATTAATTACTGGTTAAAAAAAAACAATGGTTTCCATATAATTTTTACATCAATTATTTATTTCATTAGTTCATATTTAAGAGGACAGGTGCAAGTACAGGTACAGTGGCAGGTACAGGTGCAAGTACAGGTACAGTGGCAGGTACAGGTGCAAGTACAGGTACAGTGGCAGGTACAGGTGCAAGTACAGGTGGCAGATACAGGTGCAAGTACAGGTACAGTGGCAGATACAGGTGCAAGTACAGGTACAGTGGCAGGTACAGTGCAAGTACAGGTACAGTGGCAGATACAGGTGCAAGTAACAGGTACAGTGGCAGATACAGGTGCAAGTACAGGTACAGTGGTAGGCACACACACACACACACAGGTACAGAAACATCTAAATAATACAACAAAAACATTACAAACACAAACACCCCATTGCATAAACCTAACCTAACCTAACAAAACCAAACCTAACCTAACCTAACAAAACCAAACCTTAAACCTAACCTACCAAAACCAAACCTAACCTAACCTAACCAAACCAAACCTAACCTAACCTAACCAAAACCAAACCTAACCTAACCTAACCAACCAAAACCTAACCCTAACCAAACCTAGCCAGAAAAAATTACATAAGCTAAAACAAACTTCACTGGAGCGAGGTGCCAACATGTGCCAGGTGGGTGCCATTCTCAGAGCTGGGGAACCTTAACCTTTAACCTACAGAGTGCCATAGACATGTATAGGGAGGTGAAAGTGGCTAGGCTGGGAACTGAGGTCACACACACACACACACACACACACACACACACACACACACACACACACACACACACACACACACACACACACACACACACACACACACACACACACACAGGTATAAAAAGAAACCCCTAAATCGTGAGGTACGATAAATTGGGCCCGTTAGGTTAGGCGAGGCAGCCAGAGAGGTGAGCATCAAGGGGCGGGGAGGAGGAGGAGGGAGAGAAGAGAGGTCAGGGGGGAGGGGAGGGGAAGGTAAGGCACGCTATGCACAGACGTGACCACAAGACCTGGAGCCGTGAGGCGTACAGAAGAGCGCACGGGGCAGAGTGTCAAGGATGTTGGCTCATTCTTCCGAGACCATCCTCCTCCTCTTCCTCTTCTTCCTCCTCCTCCTCCTCCTCCTTCTTCTCCTCTCAATTCTCATCCCTCTTTTCACCCCGTCGTCACTACTGTAAGTGCTGAAGCTGGGCAGAGGATTTGTGGTTTTAGGACACCCTGGCGTTAGATTCACTTTCCCCTCACCCCATCGACTCAGCCTGGAAGCTCTAGAGTGTTGGAGGCTCAGATTTTGGAGGTCGCTGCGTCCGAGATGATTACTTGTACAAGTAGCTATCTATCTGTCTGTCTGTCTGTCTGTCGGGATGGTATTAATGGTCTCTCTCTCTCGTGAAACAGTCTAGCATCAGAGCGTTAAAGACTGGACGTGATGATGAACTGGTAGATCTTCACCTAAACAGTCAAAACAGTCTAGGAAGTATAATGAGACAGTCAACAACTAAGGTATATAGCTCACAGTTATAGAATGACTGGCGGTTATGAAATGGTTAAGTCTAATGCAAGAAAAACAGTCTTGGATGGAATATGACACTAAGACAGTCACCAGTTAACTTATAAGACTCACAGTTAGACAGTCACCAGTTAACTTATAAGACTCACAGTTAGACAGTCACTAGTTGATATATAAGACTGACATTTAAAACCAGTCACCAGTTAACGTATAAGACTGACAGTTAAAACCAGTCACCAGTTAATAACCACTCACCATTTGATCACAACAGGTGTTCATTACCTCGCACACAAGTTGAACATCACCTGTCTCTTAATTAATACCAGGTGAAGTATAAGGTCAACAGTTAATGGCAGTCAGGTAAAGAGGAACAAGTACCTCTTAACCTAACCTAACCTAACCTAACCTAACCTGTCTTAGAAAACACAATAGGAAAGAAAAATCCCCAAATCGTGCAATACTAGGGGAAAAATCTTGATATGTACTAACAGAAGAAAATTCTATTGTGTGTGTGTGTGTGTGCGTGTGTGTGTGTGTGTGTGTGTGTGTGTGTGTGTGTGTGTGTGTGTGTGTGTGTGTGTGTGTGTGTGTGTGTGTGTTGACTCAGCAATGCAGGACACACCTTTTAGAAAGTTGCAGTAGTGCCACACACACACACACACACACACGTGATCGCATTTTCTCTCAGTAACTAAACTTTCTACCTGTGGCATGAGACGGGCGCCCTACCACCACCACTACCACCATCACTACTACCATAACCAGCATCCTCAGGCACCACTATCGCCATTAACATTAACACCACCACTACCAACCATCATCACCACTATAACTACCCCCACCACCATCACCACCGTCACCACCACCAACATCTCGGGTATATTAATCCACAGTAATCCACAGGTAGGTAAAGCTCCCTCCCTCCTTCCCCTTCCTCTCCCTCCTTCCCCCTCACCCCTCCCTCCCTCACTCCTACCCTCACCTCACCCTCCCTCACTCCTCACCCACCCTCACCCCTCTCTCCTCCTCACCCCTTCCCTGACCCTCCCTCCCTCACTTCCTCACCCACTCCACCCTCACCCTCCCTCCTCCTCACCCCTCTCTCCTCCTCACCCCTCCTTCCCTCCGCGAATTTCTCAATCTCGAGGCTGATGTGTTTCTTGTCCACTGGCCGCCACCAAAGTTTCCACCTCCATCTATCCCTCAGGTAGTTAATGTCTTTGTCGGCATTACTCAGGCAATTCTTGTCTTACTTGACCGGAGTGAAAATGGTTTGGTTTTTAACGCGCGAGGGATAATTTTTTTGTTCCGTTTCAGGGACGATTTAACGTATCAATAACAACTAATACTAACGTTTATTCATTTATATTTGACTTTAGGTATCGTCAATTATCTCAAGTAGCGGAGGACGACCCCAGCCACACCAAACAATGTTGTCCTTAGCTGAGACCAATCTGAAATCGCTATTAGCATGCTGGGCCGTCTCCCTGTGTCCTCCCACTCCATGTTTGGGGTGGCCAGATGGTGACACCCTCCTATAGACACGGGGAGGGGGTGTAATAGACATGGGAGGAGGGTAACAAATGGGGTGACGGTGGAGGAGGAGGGGAGTAATGGGTAAAAATATCATGGCCCTCTACCGGCGGGGGCAACAACTAACACAAGTAAATAAACAACTAAGGCCAGGCAGAGTAAGACTAACTTGACCCACAACGACAGAGCCATCACCCACCTTAAGAGTAGAGGCTCGTGTTGTGGCTGCCCATATAACACAGGTTTATACTTTATATATCTTGGGGAGAAAGTTTGAAAATAGTAACTACTCTCTCTCTCTCTCTCTCTCTCTCTCTCTCTCTCTCTCTCTCTCTCTCTCTCTCTCTCTCTCTCTCTCTCCCACCTCTACAATAAAACTGTTTCTTTTTCAGTCAATCAATTCATCATTTTTAACCAAACTTTTTCAAACTATTTATTATCTTACTTAAAATAATTAATAAATATCAAGTGTTTGCTACTTTCATTTTCACTTTCTAACTTTTCTTTACAAAATTTAATTCTGTTTTTCTTTCTGGTTCTCTTTATTTTTTATTGTATTTTTTGTTTGTTTAAGTTGGTTGTTTTATTTTGCTTTTTGTATTGTTATTTTTTGGGGGGTGTTTTTTCCCAAAGGACTGACATGTTATGGAAAGCAAATCTAGAGTAAAATTTTCCAGTATCGTGTTTTAATTTGTTTTAATGTGTTTTTTGGGGTCAATTTACAAACAGTGTTCACAGTGAACTAATATTTATAACCTTGTCAGAGTTTTAGTGAACGTTCAAGGGTTCAATTCAGGTATGTGTGTGTGTGTGTGTGTGTGTGTGTGTGTGTGTGTGTGTGTGTGTGTGTGTGTGTGTGTGTGTGTGTGTGTAAATAAGACATTTCATGCGTGACTGTGGACAATACAATCAGCATCAGACAAATTTCACCTGTCAAAATTACAGGTACAAATATCCAGGTGTGTTAAGGTGATTTATAACACACCTGTCCAACACACCTTATTGTTGGACACACACACACACACACCACCATTGAACCCCTCAAAACCAACCCATTCCTTAACTGTCACTACCATTAATACCTTATCATGACAGTAAATAGAGAGTAACCTGTCACCATTAATTTATGACAGCGTGTAATATACTTTGCCATTATCCATTCATGACAAGTCCATAAAATACACCGGTCAAAATTTGTGTAGAGCTTCGGAAAATATATCGACGTGTTTGGTACATAAACTTTGACACACACACACACACACACACACGCCGGATAAAACCTTCTGCTTGAGTAAGAGTTAATCAAGGGCGATGCCGACTGTCACCTAGATGATGATGCCTGATGTATGCCTTCTCTCTCTCTCTCTCTCTCCTCTCTCCTCCACCATCCATCCATCCCAGAGCTCCCTTGCTACGTCCTCCCTCTCTCCCCCCTATCCCTTCTCCCTCCCTTCCTTTGGCCCACTCCTCTCCCTACATCCTCTGGTCCCCCTAACCTTCCCTCCCTCCCCTGGGTTAAATCCTTTCCCTCCTTCCCTCCTTCCTTCCTTCCCTACTTCAACTGAGCTCCTTTCCACCCTCCTACCCTCCCTAGACTCATAGGATCATCAAGGTGTGTGGATAGTTACGCCAAGATGCTGGTGGTGAGATGTGAGGTGAAGAGTGAGTTGTGAAGTGAGGTGTGTGAAATGAGGTGAGGAAAGAGGTGTGAGGAGGTGAGGTATGAGGCAGAAGGGGTGAGGTAAATAGTGAGGGGTGAGGGAAAGAGTGAGGTAAAGGTGTCCAATCTCACAATCCTTACTCACAATCCCTCATAACCCAGAATCCCTCTAACATTCTAATTGTTGCTCACAATCCCGAGAAAACTCACAAGCGTTACACTTAATCCCAACAAACTCATAAACGTTAGTCAGAATCCCTCATAACTCATAAACGTTACACTTAATCCCGAGAAAACTCACAAACAATACTCAAAATCCCAACAAACTCACAAACGTTAATCACAATCCCAAGAAAACTCACAAACAATACTCACAATCCCAACAAACTCACAAACGTTACTCACAATCCCAACAAACTCACAAACGTTACACTCACAATCCCAAAAAAACTCACAAACGTATCATAATCCTCATAACTCATAAACGTTACACTTAATCCATAGAAAACTCACAAACAACTCACAATCCCAACAAACTCACAAACGTTACTCACAATCCCAACAAACTCACAAACGTTACTCACAATCCCAAGAAAACTCACAAACGTAACTCACAATCCCTCAAAACTCAAAATGCAGATATATATTTTAAATCTCTGGGGCAAATCTAAGAGTGACACTTGACCTTAGGGATCCTCTCTCTCTCTCTCTCTCTCTCTCTCTCTCTCTCTCTCTCTCTCTCTCTCTCTCTCTCTCGTAAACAACCATCCCAGACATGTTTACAAAGGTACTCACCAGGCGCTCCTGTAACCACCAGGTGTCTACAGTAAACAGGTCAACAACTGTACCTGTAAAAAAAAACATTAATTAAGATTACGGCAACCTATTTACCTGTACTCCTTTAAAAAAAATTAATTCCAAAAAATATACAAAAAATTCATGACATAATTACTTAGCAACCACAACTACTACTACTACAACTACTACTACTACAACTACTACTACTACTACTACTACTACTACTACTACTACTACTACTACTACCACCACACTTACAAACCATCAACACTACAACATCAGAGACACAATGTCCCCCAAGAGATTAAGTATTCACCTCAACACCTACACCTTAATACACCTTAATTCATTCCCGTGTATGATATTTTAGTCTGCCTCTTCGTCAACGCTTCATTTTCATACAAATTGCTCATTATCCCGTAATACCCGCTGGTGTATTTTCCTTAAGATTCCTATCAGTGTTTGAGTGTGTATGCTTTAACACTGCAGCATTTGGTATACACAATGCATCACATATACCAACGGTGTGTATTATGCGTTGTATATCTTCCTGGTATGTTGTGTATGATGGTGGATTATACATTATTGTGGTTGGTCATTATGTGTTTAATGTAATAATAATATAATAATAATAATAATAATAATAATAATAATAATAATAATAATAATAATAATAATAATAAATAATAATAATAATAATCTCACAAATTATCCATAAATGACACACAGTAATCTATTTAATTATGATGTCCTACACACACACACACACACACACACACACACACACATATACACACACACACACACACACACACACACAAAGAAAAAAAAAGAACCGGAACATACAAAAGTGAGGAGGAAGGAGAGGGTAGGAGGGTAGGGGTGATAGGTGGAGTGGGGGTGGGGTTTGGTGGGAGGGTGTTGGGGGTTGGTTGGAGGGGCGGTCATACAGAACTAGCACTGAGACAGTTCTGGAAACAGTGTGTGTATCATGAGTAAGCCCTGGCCACCCCCCCCCTCCCCTTCCCTCTCTCCCTCCCCCCCTCCTCTAACCTACCTTCTCCTTCCTCCCACCAACCCACCCCCCTTCCCCCCTCCACTCACCCTACCCCATCTTCCCCCCCCCCCCCCTCACCTCCCCTACCTTCCCCCTCCCTCACTCTACCCCACCTTCCCCCCTCCCACTCACCCTACCCACCTTCCCCCCTCCCTCACTACCCACCTTCCCCCACCCCTCACCCCTACCCCACCTTCCCCCTCCCACTCACCCTACCCACCTTCCCCCCTCCCACTCACCCTACCCCCACCTTCCCCTCCCCTCACCCCTACCCCCACCCTCCCCCCTCCACTCACCCTACCCCACCTTCCCCCCTCCCTCACCCTACCCCACCTTCCCCACTCACCCCACCCCTCTCCCCAACAAGTTACATCCCCCACCCCTCCTTCCGATAAGGCTTTTCATCTTTTTTAACCTAGAGATGAAAGTGTCTATCTAACTGACTCATAGGATACGTCTAGGCGGTGCAGTTGCAGAGGTGTTCCCCAAAGTGGTGTTGTAAGAACGTAACGAACATTGGCACTGGCACTGTACTCTACCACCCTGACACTGCCCTACCACCCTGGCACTGTACCCTACCACCCTGACACTGTACCCTACCACCCTGGCACTGTACCTACCACCCCTGGCACTGTACCCTACCACCCTAACACTGTACCCTACCACCCTGGCACTGTACCTAACACCCTGGCACTGTACCTACCACCCTGGCACTGTACCCCTACCCCTGGCACTGTACCTACCACCCAACACTGTACCCTACCACCCAGGCTGTACCCCTACCACCTAACACTGCCTACCACCGACACTGTACCCACCACCCCTAACACTGTACCTACCACCCTGACACTGTACCCTACCACCCTGACACTGTACCCTACCACCCTGGCACTGTACCCTACCACCCTAACACTGTACCCTACCACCCTAACACTGTGCCCACCACCCTAACACTGTACCCTACCACCCTAACACTGCCCTACCACCCACTGTCCCACCACCCTGACACTGTCCCCTACCACCCTAACACTGTACCCTACCACCCTGGCACTGTGTACCCTACCACCCTAACACTGTACCCTACCACCCTGACACTGTACCCTACCACCCAGGCACTGTACTCCTACCACCCGGCACTGTACCCTACCACCCTCGCACTGTACCCTACCACCCTGCAACACTGTACCCACACCCTAACACTGTCCCTACCACCCTAGCACTGTACCCTACCACCCAGGCACCGTACCCTACCACCCTAACACTGTACCCTACCACCTGACACTGTACCCTACCACCCTAACACTGTACCCTACCACCCTGACACTGTACCCTACCACCCTAACACTGTACCCTACCACCCTGACACTGTACCCTACCACCCTAACACTGTACCCTACCACCCTGACACTGTACCCTACCACCCAGACACTGTACCCTACCACCCTGGCACTGTACCTACCACCCTACTGTACCCTACCACCCTAACACTGTACCCTACCACCCTAACACTGTCCCTACCACCCACAACACTGTACCCTACCACCCTGACACTGTACCCTACCACCCTGACACTGTACCTACCA